>NC_072853.1:153959160-154261443 GCF_028858705.1 Grus americana
GCCAGTCATCAAATGAATACTCCATCTTTGAAAGCGTTTGGCTGTTAATCTGGCACGTCTCCATGTTTCAGTGGAGAACCTCCTTGCCCCCGAGCAGGCAGTGGGCACCCTGCCTCTCCTCCCCGCAGGCTGGGGCAAGCGTGGCCGGCTCCAGCCTCACTCCACTGCAGAGGAGTACAGGGATCATCAAAAACCCAGCTGGGGTTTTTCTGAGAAAAATGATCGCTTACATCCAGCTCACAAACCACTGTCAGGCTGGAGAAGGCAACGATTTTGGGACATTAGCACCAGGAGGTGGATCTGAAGCCGCGGTACCCAAAATCCACATAGCTTCATTACAGACACTATTTAGACAGATTTTTAACTAAAGCATAATAGTTATGACAACCAAGAAAACTTGGCTGCTATCATTTAAAGGGGATTTTTTTGGTCAGAAATTATCTGTGCCTGCATTTTCACAGTTATGTGCACAAAATTTACAGAAAAAAGAACGTGTGGGAAGAAACAGCCTCTACTGCACGCTACCAAGTTTCCGACATGGCAAAAAAAAAATTACATCTATAATAAGATAGAGTGAACATCTATCTATAGAGTGAACATAGTCCTGAACAACTATTAAAAATGACTAACAACTTCTGCAATTTTAATGGCACTTGTTCTTGTTTCCATGACAGAAACATTTACTAGGATTATTAGAAACACGTTGGTACATTCATGAAACACGCTCTCATTTAAAGTGTTATCAAATCTCTGCGAGTTAACGTTTCACTGAGCTCATATCTGCTGCTGATGACCAAGAAGAGTAAAAGATCTCAAGCAGAACTAGGAAAAGGCCATGTCATCCCACCCCATGTGCTCAGACAGACAATTTTTAGCAGAACGCTCTTCTACACACAGGGACTAATACAGCTCAAAGGCAAAGCACTGAGCATAAAGATCTGAAGAATACTATTTTCTGTCATTCAGCTACAAGTATCAAGCTGAATCCCTGAAGACAAATCAAGTATTTGCATGTTTAAGTAATGAGATGAAATGCCACCAACCCTCCTCGTCCACAGGGGATGCACGGCAGCAGAGCTGCCATGCCCATGACATGGGAGGGCAGGTAGTGTGGCGCTCCACAAAATGATGCGATGCTGTGCCTGACCTTTCACTGGGGGTAGGGCGGAGAATGGTCTGGGAAGCTGCAATGTTTGGGGACTACACAAACCTAACGGCATCCAGACAAGCTCTTTCCAATTACATGAGTGGGGATTAAGAAGCTCCAGCTATCAGCACAACATGCTGAAATCTTCTCATTAGCTGTCAAGGTTAAAGATCACTTTCTGCAGAAAACTCCGATGTTCCCAGTAGCCAAATAGGGAGTTAGACAACTTAGACTACATTGGAAGTTGTTAGTTAAATTGTTTGGATAATGCCCACAATGGGACAATAAAATAGAACATCTGCTGTTCTCCAAGGGGTGACAGACCAACAGACATCTTTAATTCTTCTTCTTTACTAGAAACAGATTATAATAATAACTACATTCCCTTCTTTTATAAAACCATGCCTAATGAGCAGTAGGAGACTAGCTGCTGTTTGAAGCATGTGCAAAGTTGACCATTCCTGTCTATCTTTACATGTACTTCATAAAGTCCCTTACAACAACAGGGGGCCCGAATTGTTCTCTTCCGGAAATGTAGAAAATTTTCTATACCTTGAGGAAACTTTGACAACATCTATCTTTTTTTTTTTTTCTTCTTCTTCCCCTCACCCCTTTCTTTTTTTAATCTCCTCCCTTTTATAACTCTGGAAACATGCAGTTACACTGCATGCTTAATTACATACCTCTCACTCTTTTTTTTAATTTCATATTGCCAAGGCTGAGGAGAGTAAAAAATTATTCCTAAAAGTTCAAAACCAAGAGTAAGCAAATAGAAAGAGCCTCAGCTGAAGTTCAAAAAGAAATCTCACTACATGAAAGACAGTTCATGAATTTTTGGATCAATGACTTTTCATGCTTGCAGCTGCCAATTTTCATTATAATTTGTGGTTGGTTCTAGCCCAGAGATGAAGATCATCTTTCTTAGTGGAGAAACAGCTTTAGCCAGAACTAACAGAAGATATTTACTGAAATACTATGGTATATACTTCATGCCAGAATGTGTCAGGTTCCCAGCAGCTAACTTTTCCAAGCTGTCTCCACACCACAAGCCTCCCTCTTCGTCTCATCCTAGAATGTGCTACAACAATTTCAAATATCTGCATGCAGAAAGGGAACGTGAGGTGGACAATTTTATTTTCCAAAAATTACTAATTTTTTTTTAATTATGATTATTATTAATTTTATATTATTAGGAGCTTTCATTCTGTTTCATTCTTTAAAGGAGATTAAGAAGGTAAAAGCCCAAAATGTATTGATAGATTGAAATGAGAAAAGGAAGGGACAGCCAGTGAATATTACTTGGTTGTCTTCCATTAGCATGAATAATTGGAGGCTGTTGCTTGAACATGAGAAATCCCAAAAGATTCAAAGGAAAGTCAATAGCCCAGGACAGGATATCCAGGAAAAGCCCTGAAAGTAGTCAGCTGGATAAAAGTAGTCTGCAAACCCCCTCAAAACACATTGCATTTTGCACAGAGCAGAAGAAAAATGTTGTTACAAATGATCTCACAACTGAATGCCTCCTTCTGCACCTGACCCCAGTTAAGTGCCTGGTGCTGCTACTACATACACCTCTGTCTCTCCGAGGCCTCCCTGCAGAAAGATAACAAGTTGACAAAACTTCTGCTGAGGATGGACAGAAGAGAAACCAGGGAAACAAAGGAACTACAGTTCCTCTAGTCCGTGTGAGGCCGTGGCCAGGGCTGCCTGCACGTGGGCTGACGGACAGAGTATTCACCTCCCAAGTGCCATGCACCCAGACACAGTCCTGCAGCGTCATGGGTGACAACCTCAGTCAATGAGAAAATATATCTGGGGTAAAAAAGGAACATGGAAGGGTTACTATCCATCCAACTGTCAACATGGGAGATGCAAAGGAGGAGCTACCCTTTCTGGATGAGAGCACCCAAGCTGCAGTGTGATGCCACAGTCAGGATGTGAAGGACAACTTTAAGAGCACTACAGTGACCAATACTCAGCATCTGCGGGCTTCTCCTACCCAGCTTGCAGCTGCATATATGTAAGATGCTGCTGTTCTGATCAAAAATAAAAATCACTATAATAATATTTTTTAACTTAAGTCCTTCACAAAGTCTCTGTGAAATGTAATTCAGATATTTTCCACTCCTCAAAAGTTATCTTGCATAACCACTAAAAGAAAGCCTCAGGAGAAGAGAGCCACCTCCTGTACTGATGGAGCTATTTCTTTAACCTACCTGAGAGCAATGGAACAAGTCTTAGTATCGTCAATTTTATCTTACATTAGAATTTAGAAAGCTTTCTGGTATTAAGACCTCCCTAGCACATTGATTTTTCAATCCATGCATCCTTATGAGGTTTGTACACAGCACCTGGACATTCACAGAATAAACACGGGGAAGATGTACAAAGGACTGTGAGTAGAACATCCATAGGCTCTCACAGATCATCAACTTCTCTGCAGTGTGCACCAAGCAGGAAACCACCTCTGGTTTTTGAAGTGCTTAGTTCAAAATCTGAAAGTTAACTCTAAGAAATTGTTCACATGTATTTTGCCAAACTACAGTATTTTTACATTAAACATGGTGCTTTTGACTAAAAGCTACTTTACTGTTTAATAAAAGTAGCGATCTTAAATTTCATGTAAAATAAGAGAGCAGAAAAATAGGTTATTATTGTTTAGTTACCTATGTTTATGTAGGCAGAGTATTTTAACAATTATGTGAGAGCTAGTGTATTTAATATTTCATGAGATGTCAAAAAAATCTACTGTGTTAAATAGTATCTAATCTAAGATACTTACTCATCACTACAAATAAAATGGCTATTTAAAATAGAGGACCCTCATGCAGCTGTTTTTTAACCCCAGAAAAAAAGTAAATTTGTATTCATACATACACACATTAGTTTTATTTGGGATCTTGTCTGTACAGAAATGGAAACATTATCTGCCATATCATTCACATAAACACTGAAAATATTTCTTAAATGTTTCTGGAACTAAATAGCTTTCTGAGAACAAATTCATTACTTTGTGTTTCTTCCCCGGAATTTGTAAAACTATTTTAAAAGTTATTAATTCATGACACAGTTCACTTTTGTGTCTCAGATGAGATTTGGATTTATGTATTTTTAAAGCATTTGAAAATACTTCCAAAGGACATTTAACACCCTTTCTCTTAGACTCAAAGTTCAAATTTAGGAGCAGGGAAAACTTATCCATTGGTCACGCAAAGTGCAGACCTCCTCAAAAAGTTTAAAATGGGAGCCAAGCCTAAGCACATGTGGGTGATCAAGTCTGAATCTGAATAACGGAGGCTGTCCCCTCCTCTTCACAACAGAACATTTCTAAGAGAGGGGCTCTTCTTTATCGTGCAATAGCCAGCAAGAGCAATGGCCACTTGTGGAGGAACAACTCTTGGACGCAGGTCTTACAAAACACGTTGCTGCTGGACAGGAGGGCAGGTTGGGCTGCTGCCCATTCCACGCTCAGCGTCGAGCACCCCTCACTCACCTTCCCCAGGTTTTAGTGGTTGAAATCTTTTTATGTGATTATTATAGCAATTCCAATGTAGGACATACTAAAATAAACCAAACAGGTACATTTGCTTTTTCTGAGATTACCAAAACCATTTGTGTAAAGCAAGGCTGCTCACACATTCCTCAGAAGCAATTGGGTTATCTCAAGTACGACTACTGGACTAAAAGCCCTGATCAAGTGTAGTCATTTTTGCTGTTTCCACATAGCCAGAGAGAAAAGCAGTTATCCATCTCCATGAGCTTTGCTGCTCCTCTCCATCAGCAGCACCTCAGCAGGGCTGGGAAGCAGCTACACTGAGAGGAATGGGAGCCAAAATCACCCAACCTGCACTCATTCAGATGTCCACGCTCCTCATTCCTGCTTGGCACAGGGACGGCATTGGGACATTGGGTCTCCTTAGCCCGCTAAAGCCAGGAGGCGGGGAGAGACAGATCGAGAGACAGAGAGATGCTGCTGCTCAGCACATCCATAACCTATAGGCAGGAACACAACATACCCCACCAGGTCACTGAGTCACACTGCCGCTGACATCCCCATCAAACAGTCCCTCCCAACACCTCTTTCTGACCACGGAAAGTTTCATCTCTTGTCCCTGTGCACACTCTGTACTTCAGGAAGTCCTGCAATGCAGTCAGAGAGGACAGAAAGCCACCTCTTCAGTAAATGGCACTTCCCGAGCCCATTCCTGATGGGTTTTACAATTTTATTTCCCTTTTCATTTTACAGCAGAGGAAAAGAGAAGAACTGGACATCACATGCTTTGAATTACACTCTTGTGGGACTCACCTGGATAGGACTAAAGAAATACAAGCTTAATCTACAAAAATATAGTATTAAGTTCTTTAATAAAATATATTTTTGCAGATCTTGCTACCAAGAAAAAACAACCTCCCTGGACCCAGACTGGAAGATAAAACTCTCTGCATGAACAAAACAAACACAAAAAATTCTTGGATCAAAATTCACTCAGCAGCATGAGGCTGAAAAAAATTTCCTACTGATTTACTACGTGGCAGTTTGATTGTCTAGTCCTTCCAAACAGCGATCTAACATCAGTGTGAGGACAGAGAGAGGGAAAATTGCTGCCTAAGTGGCAGGTTTGTTATTGTTTGACAATTCTAAAGAGTTCACTAGAAACTTCTAAAAGGAGCATCTCTAATTCCCTGAAATTACTGATAATCAGCCAAGTGAATGGAGAACAATTATGAAGAAAATTGAATGCTTCCAAACGCCAATTTGCTGTATATCCTGAATTAATATTGCATAAGCATTTTTAGTCTCTTGCTGTAAAAGCAAAGGGATAAAAACCTCGGACCACAGGCATTCTTGCACGGCTTTCCTCACAGAATTTTGTATCATCATCATTTTTGCATTTTGTAATCATACTTCGCATTTATGTGGTGGCTTATATTTTTAACCTATTTTTCTTTCAAACCCCCCCCCCCCCCGCCCATCTGTAAGGTAAACCGACTTCTACATTGAAGGTTCAACAATAAGCAGTCACGCCACAACAGCATGAAGCCCCTAATACAGCTAGAGATATAAGCTGGTTTTTCCTACTAATTAAGCCAGACCACACTTGAGGCCATTGTTGCAAAACACAGTGTCGGGAATTTTTTGTGGTACAGCTATGCCAGCAGTTGGCCACAAAGTACAGTGAAGAGGAGAAATACTCTGGGAAGAAAAGGGCTTAAGATGTCCATTTTTTAGCTAAGCCAAAACAGATGAGATTCTGTTAAAGGGCCAAGAAAGTGTAAAAAGTTAATGCAGAATTTTAATGAGCCCCAGTTTCCTGGGTGGCAGCTCAGTCACCAGCCAGCCCTGCAGGGGAACAAGACCAGCCCTGGCCGTGGTGATGGAACCACGTACTGTCCATCCTCCTTAGCCCACACAAAGAGAGCTGAATCCAAAAAAAAAATGCAAAAAATCTTTACAGCAAATTTTCTCATTTTTCTCCTAAATACAAACAAAAAAAAATTTAGAAATAAACTACAAAAACCCCACACTCTCCACCTACAAACAAAACAGAGTATGGATGAACAAGAAAGCAGGTGCTGGAGAGTTTGCAGGAGAAAAGGGTATTACAGCAGTGCAGCGAGAGAAAGACAGGCGATGGGAAGACTACAGAACTGTCTGGAATGGACACCATAAACAGGGAGACAGTCTGCAGCTGGGAAAACTGAACCAGAAGAGAAATGTTAAGAAAACAAATACAGAAGAATGTTAAATGAGAAAAGCACAAGTCCAAGTATGCGAAGAATCACTCACTACACACACTGCAGCACTACGGCGAGACTCCAAACAAGCCTCATAACTCAAATCCTGAAGACACCCTGTGATCATCCTGTCAAACACCTATATAAGCCCAGGTACACTGTGCAATAATGTCTGCATTTAGTCTTTTAACTTCTGTTGGAAATACAGAAAAATATTGACTTTAATTTCAAGACTTCAGGAGACAGAGAATCCATCAAAGCCCCAGGACTGTCATTTTTAAAGCTCTGCAATTCAGTGAATGTCTTCTGCGTCTGAGACATCCACGGTTTGTGTTCCAGGAAAGGTAATTCAAAATGTCATCATGCACTTATACAAATCTAAGATTACACACAATACCATTTTTCATTTTGTGATTAACACTTGAGAAATAACAAAAGTATAATCATGTGGGATTATCCTTCCTTTTCATGTCTTTTACTTTTTTTTTTTTGCAGTTTCTGGCATGGACCAGGTCTCAGATCCTACAGATAGTTTTGCAAGAAAGAAAGGGAGAGGGGGAGAACAGCAGAAACCTACTCACTTCTCTCTCATAATCATATATCATTTACATGGCTCCTCGGGTAATTGTTTATGTGGCAAAGTAACATCAAGGAAACAGTTATGTATTTTAATTTGTCCCCAGAGACGTAAGAATTCCCTGCCACTAGCTCTTTTTTTCTTTTTTTTTTTTCCTCCTAATCCATGCTTCTTTGTTCTTTAATTCTTCATGCCTTCTCTTTCCCTGTCTCCCTCTGTTTCTGATCATGGGCTGATATGAAGTGGTTGTCTCCTTTCTAAAATTTCCATGAGGCATAAGGCTAACCCAGCTGCACTGGCTTCTCAGTCTGGAAGTCAGCAAATGGAAACAGAAGGAAGGAGCACCAAGTCACCAGGTAACCCTCTCTCGAGTTAAAGCCTCGTCCCTGTCACACAGGCCGAGCATCTCACATTCTGCAGCTTGATAACTACAGACAGAAAGCACAGAGCACATGAAGAGCCTTAATCAGCAGCCCTACCTTTGACATTTCCTCACTTTCATTGTTAAAAATCACCCTTCAGGTGTCTTAAAGTAAATGACAGAAAAAATAGTGGGGGAAAAAAATCAAGTAAGGAAACAGAACAAACAATTTATATTGCACTACAAATGAAAAAGTAAGAAAATAGTTTTAGCTAAAATGAAACAAATACATTTAATTTGGCTGGTCAAGGTGAAAATTAATCTCCAAATTAAGCACATGTATCCATGAATGAAAATCACCATCCATTTTGCTAAAACTATGACTTTAAGATTAAGAACTTTTTCCAAGGTAAGATCAAGCAAACACCGTATTTTCTTTACATGTTACATATGCCACACTCTTAAGTTTAAAGAAAAAAAAAGATTAAAAGTGAATAAAAACCACAAGTACAGCTTTCCTTCCAAAACCCATCACTTTTTATACAGCATAAGATGCATTATTGGATTTAATTACTTATTACATGTACTAAATTCTGTAAAACGTGGTCAATGAAATGTCTTCCTCCCACAGAGGTCTGAAACTCCTTTCTGATGAAATTCTTACTATGTACCAATCTTATCTGCTCTCATACAGAAAGCACTGAAAAATCTCCTGTCCTAGAACTCAAGACATCTGCCAGATCTGTGAGGCATAAAGTGGAGAAAAACACAACATTGATTCACAAGGACTCAGTGCCTGTTAAACACGATAGGATTTGCAGAAAAACCTTGAAAGCACACGTACTCAGAAAATATTTAAAATATCTAGTGAAACCTGGATGAGGAGAGGGGAGAATACAAGCCCATAACATGAGAACAAATTAAAATACTTAATTAAAAATATTTTTCATCCTTAGTATAACATTCCAACTTTGAAAAAGAAAAATGGAAATGGAGCAAAATCCCAGCCCTGGGAGAATTCAGAAACCGAAGCCAGTACATGGCACGTACAGCACAGCACAAATTGCTCGGTATGAGTGAAGCTGATGTACTGCCTAGAGGGTTTGAGGAGTAATTTAATATTCAATACAGCCCATAATAGGAATCCCTTGCAAAGAATTCACATCCACAAAATCATTCTGGTAAAATGCAGAATGAAGTAAGACTCCTAGAAGCTTGCTTATACACCAGCAGTCAGACCAGGTAAACAGCACATAAATATCAGTATTACAATACTACCCTCAACTCACGGCTATTGAGAACTTTAAGAAAATTGTAATAGAAAAGCACAAATCAGTTTAACATGTGCACGCACCATGCTCCTCCTCAAGCTCATCCCGCTAGGTGCCCACCTGGGCAGCTGCAATGAGAAGACTGCAGGGTCTGAGCCCAGCAAAGTGCCTGCTGCCCTCAGCACCGCTGCCCTCAGCACCGCTGCCCTGCCCGCAGCACCACTGCTCTGCCCGCAGCCGGGACACGCTCCCGGGCACAGCCGCCCTCCTGCCCCGCAGCGAACCCACCACCTGCACCTTCAGGAGTGCAACTGCTCGCTCCCGGAGCCACCCAGGACATGGCTCAAGCATGCACTTTTTTGGTACACTCATCTTCCGTGGGCTTTCTGGATTTGCTGCCACCACAACGTACTACTGCATAGATGAACTGCCAACAGACACGCACGGTTTAGGATAAACTCTTCAGCTAACACAAGAAATATGCAGACAAAGCTATAATAAACATCTATGCATATTCGCAGATACAGTTTCAGTGAAGCTTTTTCACCCTTCATTTTTTGGGGGCTAGGTTTTTAAACAGTTCTGTTTTCTCCTTCGTCCCTCCTCTACTGTTCACATGTGGCTTCTCCTCCTCCTCTTCCTCCTCCGGCTCCTGGAGACAACCCTGCTCACCACGGAGCCGGCGCTCTGGCAAAGACCCTCTCCTCGAGCCTTCAGCTATGCGTCCCGCACCCCTGGTCACTGCCAAAGTGCAAACTAGAAATACTATCTCAGCACCGACAATAGCTGGAGACAGATTTCCCCCTACCCTTGTGGGTGGATGAAGTGAAAAACACTTATTTCACTGTAATGTTACCCTTTGAGCAACACAGCAAAGAGCTATGGGAAAGCAGGATTACAAGAAGACTTTGTCCACTTATGTTTTATTACTGTAAAGGTGAACTTAAAACAGAGGTAGAGGTAAATCATCTGCATGTACAATACTCACAGAAATATTGCCTACTATGTCAAACCAGAGCAGTAACTTTATTCATTCACTTAATGGATATTTCTGACGGATAAACGTCATGCAGTTCATTTGAAAAAGCAGTTCCATAATTTTTTCACCATGGCACTCCTAGTAAGCCCTTCATTTGTATTTATTTCTCCATGAGTCAAGAGCCCAAGTAAAATTTTAAATAAAACATGAAGAGACTTCACTATGCAAGACCCTTCAGGTGAAAATCATCGTGAAAGTCAGGCAGTGCTTGACCTAAAATCCCTCTGTCATCTAATGAAGGTCTTAAACATCAGAGCTTAAAACGAGTTGGAATAGAAGTAGTTAACGTCATTTTTATATTGGGTGGAGAAAGGTTTCATACGCAGAAAACATTTCTGAGGTTTTGGTTCCAAAAAGCCCAAAAGCAGAGAGATCAAAAGAGAACTTACCAAAAATACTGGAAATACTAATTTGTATATCATATAGTGCTGGTTAACGAGGCAGGGGTTTCTCTTCATTCTCTGACTTATCAGAAACTGGTGACCATAATTTTATTCTTTTATAATCCACTAAAAATGAACTGCTAGCATTACTTCACATGTTATTTCATTTGAAACAGTCTAGGTAGTTGTTGCTCACCATTATTCTCTCTGCAAACCTGCCACAGCACTTACTTTAATAGCCTATATTCGAGAGGTGGCTCCTTTCCCCAGCCCCCATTCAGAGGCTGGGCACGCAGACAGAGAGCTTTCCTCTTCCATCCCACGGGGAGCCAGGATACCCTGAAGAGGGGTAAGGGCAGGATGGCCGTAACACCCAGACAATGCACGGTGCGCGAGGGAATGGGGTACAGAGCATAAAGACAACTCGAGTCCTTCAGTGCTCATTAACTCCATGTCATGCTTGCTCCCCAGATTTAGGCTGGCTTTTCAGTGCCACATGTCATGACTTGTTACGCTTCGAGGTCTGAGAACATGTGGCAAGAAAAAGTACATCTGCCTCTCTGCAGAGGTTTACCCATTTGGGAGTAGTAGCACATAAAGTGACTAGACACCAGTGTCAGACCCAAGGCAGATGACACTGCTGGTTTAACCATAAAATTTTATGGAAGTTTCTCAAACCCAATTTTGCTCTGAAGAAAGCTAATGTGGGACTATCTGCATTCATGGCATACTGTCTACGACCCAAATATACTTCCCAAGCATAATTATGACTGTGTAGGAACTTCCTGGGGCCAAGTAAAATTGCTCTGTGGGTCCAACTGAGAATCCATTGCATTTGTACAGTGTCACTTAGCCTTTCTCTTCCAAATATACAAATGATGATTTGTAAGGCAACAATGGCAACATCGTAGTTCATTAAAAGGAGTACTCCACCTGATCCTGAAATAGGCCATAAAACAGGTCACCTAAAGGTGTCCATTCCTCTCCAGGAATGAGCAACCGGGCTGCCTCGAGTATTTAGCTCAGATGCAGAACCATCATTCATTGTGTCTGCTTTGAATCAACTGTTGCCCAGTAATAGCTAAAAGAGTCCCAATTTTACTTCTGGTTGCAAACAGTGCTGTACAGAGAGCTGATTCAAATCCAGCCCCTCGGGATAAGGTTTTAATGGTTGATCAAAGTTTGCTTTGAGAAGCCTAGTCCCCGACTCATATACAGAATTTTCAGAAGCTAACACAATAGGTTGGTGTTGCTGTCTTTGTACAGCCCTTTACTGTATGCGTGCAAGTAGTAGTACAAATATTTTATCTTAACCTAAGAGCCACTTTCTGTTTGTAAATCCACATGGTCCCCAACTCCCTTCCCACACATACAATCACTTCCAGTTTCTATAAATCCAAAAATGTTGACAGAATTAATTACCTAAATCCATAACGAAGGCAAGAAACACAGACCTGGAACACAGCCCAAGTTCACATTCAACTCCAATCCCAAACAGCCAAGCTCTGGCATCAGCCTGGGTGGTGAAAGCCACCCCAACGAGGTAGCTGCTGCATCACAGAGGGGGACCTCATCTGCCCCCACAGTGTCACAGAGGGGGAGACGAGGGGACCCTGCCTGTGGACCGGTCGGGGACACTGAGCCGCGCTGAGCTGAGCCATCCCAGCATGAGAGTAGGCGATGGGCTCGTGCCTCGTCCCAGCTCAGACTGGGCTCATGGGCTCAAGCCAGGCTTGTCGCCTCCATGGCACCCACCGCTATTGGGGGCCAAAATCTCTGGAGAAAAGTTTTTTTAAATAGATATGCTTGATTCTCACCCTAAATGCTTTATCTGCCCCTAACATGAACCAACAGCATTTCTGAAGATGGAGCTCATCTTACTTATACAATGCACTTAAGATTTACAACAAGAGGTGGGTGGGAGAAAGAACAAATTTTATCTTTTTAAAAGTATGAAACAAGGCAATAAATTAATGGAAAGTTATTTCTCATCCACTCCTTTATTTATGTATCATCTTTCAGTCCTTTTCAGCACATGAGAAAGTAAATAAAAAACAAACTAAAAATCAAGTCTATTCAACTAGCAGCCATCTGTCCCTGTTTCATCCCCCTCAAAAGAACATGTCAAAAGACACAGAATTTAAAGCAACTTTTCCCAGTAATCACCAAAAAAGATGGTCTATCTCCAAAACAAATCGCCATCTGAAAAGAGAGTTCACATGCTGCAAATGCAACAAAGAAGGGAGCAAGAAGATCCCTTGTGAATTGAGAACAAAAGCAAGCAACGTCCTCACTGAAATACAAGTTCAGCCTAATTAAGAATATACTTTAAGTATAACGTCTCAAAGCCTTGCATTTATGGTCAAAAATAGCCACATGCTTCTTCGCTTAGGGGGAAAGAGGGGGAAATGCACTAGCTGTTGCACTGAACACGGGGTAACCCTGCAGACAACACAGCACAGAGCCCTCAGCAGCACAACGCTCTACCAGCCCTACAACACCCTTCCTGTAAGATCATCCCACTTAGGACCAAGTGAATAATTAAGTACATTTGACAAACTCTGCATCCTCTCCTGCTGGCAAATTGTCTGCGAGTAATTTATGTCAGTAGTCGACCCCCCCAGAGACCAATGCTGTTGCCTCAAAGCAGAGCAAAACGCAACCTGGATACCAGTTACTCTCACAGACTGGTAATTCTGGGTATTAAGGATGCTTTGAAGCATATTTTTTATCACATTTCAGAATAAGTACCTATAAATATTACACAAAGTTTTTAGAAACTGTTGGATAAAAAAAAAGTGTAATATATACACATGCCTCGATCACGTAAAACATTTCACAGGGCGGTTGTCTGTACCATGAAAAAGCATTCCCTATTCATTTCAGATTCATGTTCCTTTACCTTCACTCTGCTCCTTCTTGTTTGCTTACAATGAAATAACAAGAAATAGAGGTGTAATTATCTATAAAAAGAGTTATTGCACTTACTGATACATGTGTGATGACAAACTCTTTCAATAAAAAAATCGCTTTATCCCAACGGGATTAAACCAATGACACCACGATACTATGGACTTGTGCAGCTAGTCTGCAATGTTTGATTGGATAAAATAGCATAACCTTTTGGTATACATAAAAATACAGTTCCCTTCAGGAAAAAGTTACCTTTCATTTGAAGAAGGGGAAAATAAAACCCAGCAACACTACCACCAGCACCACACATGCGTATCGAACATTCTCAGAATACAGCTGTGATTTCCATAATAGCTTCTTGTTCAAGTGATCATTAAATCTATTTAAGATGTCAGATTTCGACTAATATCCAAACCTGACTTCTTAAACTATTCAAATTCAATACTTCACATCCTCATAACCCTTCCTTATTATCTCTCTTGTACTACATTCTGTAGCTATAGTACAAAATACCACCAGGTATCAGATACAATACCAGTAATACCATATTATTATTACTCCCTGTTATCAGTACTCAAAGATAGAAGCCCTCACCATATGGAATGACATCTTGAAATGCCCCATGATTACTTACGTTTCCTTTAGAGAATCCAGTTAGTTCTAAAATTCTTTACTTTATTGGTTTCAGGGATTTTTTTAATCCTGCGAGAGCTACAGTATTTTGCTTGATGGTATACTGAGAAGATTGAAGATATTAAAGGTTAATTTAGAAACTTAAGCAGTTTAAAATCCATTTGTTTTTACAAACGTGTCACGGCCTCATCAAAAACACATGGTTTTTAAACTGCTCAACAATCCCAAATTAACAGCAGAGCACTACACTTGGAGAAAACACCAACTGGAGATCACTCAAGTCAGAACTGTGCTGTAGAAAGAACAAATTTAGTCTCATGGAAGAAAGTAGCACCTGGTACTGATTTTTTGATTCAATAACTCTGGCTTTAAAACAATCACATCCTTGATAGAGCTACAGGAATAAATGTGATAAAAATTCCTGAATGGCAAGAGCACCAGAATGTGAGGAAACAGACTTTGTTAATTCTTCTCCTCAAACTCGAATGCACGAGAAACCTCCCTTATTCAGCTGCCAACAGCTCAGTGCAAGCCTCAGTTCGAGGTTCTCTTCATATTATCTGACATGATAAATGAAACATCTGAGAACCTGGCAAGGAAGTAAAAGTGAGAATGATGGCTAGGAAATCTTTTGGAATTCACTCCTGGAACTGCACTGGAACGACAGGCACCTGAACCCCGGCTGGTCACTGATGAAGGCTCCTGACTGAGAAGACTCACTGTGGAAAGCTGACGTGGCCCAAAGCACAGTGGAGCTAGTCGAAAACCTCCCATTGACTTTAACAAGCATTGCCTGTAAAGCCATAATCTTTCATTATAAATGTGGATGACTTTCTCTACATTTCGTAAGCAGCTATTTAACCCTAGAGATAACTCCATCTGATAAAGCTCCAAACATCTGGATTTTGATGAACTCATCTTTCTCTTCCTCCCTCTTCTAATCTCTTGCTTCCTTAGTTCTTCAACACTTGAAAATGACTTTATTTCCATATATAAAGCTGACTCACAGCTGAATAAGAAGTGAGAGAGATACAAACAAGAATTTAAAAGTTTCTAATGGCCATATGTGGGAAAGAGTGCTGAAACATCATCATTTTTGAAACCAGAACAAATATGAACTCACCTCTGGAGTTCTTTGCCAACATACCAACATGCAGTGCTGCAAACCTTTAAACAAAGGCACTTAGAAATATTAACAAATTAATTCTCAGAATATGCATTTGGGACTCTAGATAAATACTTGTATCAAATCAGTGAAGTGCCATATTTAAAACAGCACTTTTAAAGTACTTGAAATTCACACATTTATGCACTCACACCTTTAACTGGTTTGCTTGGTATTACATTTTTTTGAACACTCAAATTGTCAGATGCTAAGAAAAGACACGCACATATTTACAATGGACACAAGAAGTGGATCGCCCATGGTTACAATACAACCCAATGGCTTAGCCAGGAACGGGACAAATTAATTTTTTCTTTCTAGATGCAGTGACTGTGCACATCTCACTGATTTCAAAACAGTTTATAAATGTATGAAGTGAAGGCTGAACTGAAATCTTGACATCCAAAGTGCTTGAAACTCCATCTTAGTTTTTTATGCAATACTCTATATTCCAGTTCAAATTTATTAAAATACTGAACAGTTCTTAGCCTAAGAGCCCTCAGGGACTATACTTGATACGTCCTACTAATTTGCCAGTGAACTACTAAAAACTACTCAGAAAGCACAGAGAAATCCACAAATTCAAAGGCAAGCAAGGTCATGAACTTTAATATATCAATGAATTCCCAATCAAAGTCTGCATGCATGCTCTTACCCGTGAGGAGTAAACTTGTGCTTATTGCAAGGTAAGGACACACATGAACACAGGGAACTTTACAGCAGCAGCCATGCTGCTGGGTAAACAACGATGTGAAGCTGCTGCAAGTTCTTTGCTCCTCTGCACTTTTAGCACATCTTCACAGTCAGCTGTACACTTGCTTCATAATATTCTCATCTAGACCTTTTTTTTTTTTACCATAGTCTACTTCTGTGACTAGAATGTGAAATCGATGCAGAGAGTCCTTTAAAATATACGATACAGATCACTTGAGCAAATACATCACTGAAGCGCACCATTTCCAGCTAGCTCTTAGTAATTTCTTAGACTCATCTGGCCAGCGTTTTGGGGAGATTCTCACCCCCCAACCTTTAGGAGAACCTTATATTACCCCATATGTCATTTTTAAGGAGCTGACACGCCTACCACAGGCATCCTGAAAACAACAGCAGCAGTCTTGTAAAAGGTATGGTCAGCTTATCTGGGTCACACTGGCACAAACTAGTACAACACTAAACCATGCTGGGAAGCTGTACGTGTACAATACGCTTACACAACTGACTGCTAAATATTTCATTATGAACATAATTTGCTTTTACAAATAATAGCTTTAAGAAACAAACACTTTAATTTTATCAATTATATTTGGAGTCATAGTAACTTTGGAGGTTGGACAAGATCTCTTTGGTCATTTGGCCCAACCCCTCCACCCAAAACAGGACCAGCTAGATCAGGCTGCCCAGGGCCACGTTCAGTCAAGTTCTGTCCATCTCCAAGGAAGGAGATGCTACAACTTCTCTGAGCAGCCTGTTTCACTCTCAAGGTGAGAATTGTTTTCCTAACATCTAACTGGCATTTTCCTTGTTGCAACTTGTGTTTGTTGCCTCCAGCAATAATATGCCCGTGTGAGAAGAGTCCGGCTTCATCTTCTCAATAATCTCCCATTAAACAGCTAAAGAAAGAAAAATTCCCCAGTCCCTTTTCTATCCTCTACTTTGACCAGAAAAAAACAAAACAAACCAAAAACCAACCAACCAAAAAAAACCACCCACCAAAATCAGTCCTTTAAACCTCTCAATATATTTTCCAAATAATGTTATATATTAAAAATGCTTTTTAACTGTAACTGCTGAAACATTCTGAGAGACTTGTAACATATAATCACACCAAGAGCAAGAACCAAGACCACCCTTGGTTATTTAACAGAGCTAAATAACTTAAAAGGAAAACTAGACAAAGAGATGACCCCTTTTCACAATTTCTCATGTAGCTGAAAAGGGATTTTATTTACAATATTTAAATGCAGTACTATGAAACAAACAACTTGGTTCACAGGCAGTGCACCCGCTGCTGAACTGTCACTGCCTGACATCCTGTCTTATCTGCCAAATTGCTCATTAGGTTTGGCAATTTTCACCTGCGCCTCCAGTTTATATTTCAGCAGGGAATAAACATCAGTCTGCTTTAACAATCTTCTGCACTGAGCTTCCAACCTCTTCTCAGAAAGCACGCAGGCACACACAAAAAAACGCCTTGCGTACTGTATGCTTAGAAAAAAAAATGCAGCTCAACTGATGAAATACAGCAAGGAGAAGTTTAACTTGGGTAACAGAAAACCACTAAAAGAGAAAGAGCCAGATAAGAAACATAAGTAAATCAACCGCTTGTATCGATGAATTGTGTTTTCACATTGCAAAACAACATAGGGGGTATAGGCCAGCCTCATTTTTGTTTCCACATTTAGATGGGAAGATTCAATTTGACACAACCCCCTCATGTGCAAAGTACAGGCTGTGTTTGTGCATGGGAAAAGAGGGAATCCAGATGAATATTACTTTTCCAGCTGGACCTGATCTAGCTAACCTTTCCCTTGCTGGGAGAGGAGAGATGGCGTGATCTATAAACAAACAAAAGGGGTAACATGGCAACCAGAACAAAGAGAGGAAAATCTCAGCAGGCCCTTAAGCCCCAGCCTAATGCGCTGAGATGCTGCCTCCGAACGGAGACCGCCCCGTACCCATTGGGTGCAGGTGAGCGGCAGCAGAATGGCACAAAGCTACGCTTCTGCGAGCAAACCGCTGAGAAACAGAGCCCAGCTTGCGAGCAAAAAGCACCAGAGATGTAAAACAAAATGTCTAAAATGCTATAAACCAATTTCAGACGGAATACTGTTTTTCATTTGTTAGAAGTAAAATATTCACCGCCAACCCCGCAATTAGCTAGAAAATTACAATAATTACAGCAATTTTGTATCCCATCTCCAATCCAATTAATAGATATATGACCTTGTCAACATGTAATAATCAGGATCTGCATCTACCACAAAACTGGATGGGTTTTATTTGCTGAATAGAACTTACACAGTAAGAAGATAATTATTTGAAATACTGAGAATACCATTTGTATGCTATGCTTCACTTCACAAGTTATAAAGGAAATACAATAGGGATATTATTTCCATTTTCAATGTATATTTAAATGAAAGTCTTGAAATAGGTATGTTTAATATGGGATAATATTACCAGACTGGGATTCTAAGCCTGTGGTTTGGAACATTTAAAACCAAAATATATGAAATTCTCAACATTAAAAAAAAGGAATTAGCTAGGTAGAACATCTCTGATTCGTGATATTTATGACAAATTGTTTCACCCATTTTATTTTTGTATGCTTTTACAAAGAGTGTCAAAAGAGCTGTAAATCTTACCAACAGTTTTAAGAGTCTTCTGCATTTCTATAGACCTTTCTATTACAGGGTCTCAAAACGCTTTTTGGTCATTTTAGCAATCAGTGAACTAGCTCAGTATTCCATGTATTTTCCAGAATGACACCAAAGATAAGTGAGCTGTCCAATATATCATTGAATTTTATCTGTGCTATATGATTTTGATGCACTAACATCAATGTACTGTATAATACACCAGATAATCACACTAAGGAGAAAATGTCTATCTATTTGTCTGCTCTAACCCCACCTAAGTTGAGAACCCAGGAGGACAGCTTTTTGGCTTATGAATGGAAATGAGAGATGCATTTAGCAGTGGCATACCCTAGTGACAGCAAAACAGAAGGGTCCTGAAATTCCAGGATACTTCTTTATTCTGCTATTAATACTTTCCCTAATTTAATTCTGTGTTGTAATGAAGCATACATATAGCTTGAAAAGATACATGTTCAAGCTAATTGTTAAATGTTGTTCTCTTAATTTTACAGAAAACACTCTGGTACAGAACCCCTCAAACTTAATAGAGAGTTGTAACTTTTCCATTTGTGTTTTACCTGATTACTTAAACACAGATTTTATCCATTAAAAGAACACCCACAGGAAAGTAATCTCTTGGGAATTACAAATAGTTGTTTAAAACACTGTATCTGTAGAATATCAAAAGACTGACTGATAATGACATCTGCCAAGAATTCTCTGGAATGAGGTCACTACTTCAAAACTTCATTGAGCAAAATGATAGACCTTACAGTAAGAGGGGCACAATGTTTTATCCAACACTGTCTTGTTTGCATGGTACTTTTAACAATGAAAATTAGACAGTAAATGTCATTGGGTGATTTTTCTTCTTAATAAGGTGAAATATTCAAAGATCCTGCCTGAGCAAGAACTGCGATATATAATTCCTACTTCGTGGTTTTGCCATGAACCTTCCCCATGTTGAAATAAACAAAATAAAGGGATGTTCCTGGCTATGGTTTCTGTTTTTAAAAGAAGTGTATTTTTACAACACAGTAAATGCACATATCAACAGATGTTTTTATGGAAAGGTGACAAGCATAATCTAGCAACATTGACAGATTCAGTAGAAAGTGCTCTTATCTTTAGGGTTTTTTTACCCTTTTCTTCATTAAAAGGAATAAAACTGGCAAACTGAAAATTACACTGTGCAGCAACTGCATTTGGAAACTTTGCTGTGATTTTTCAGTATGAAGACAATTTTAAACTGGCAGCACAGAAGGAGCTTATTGCTCCTACAAGCAGTTTATAAATAATTTATTCAAACAGAAAGGTTTGTTTACTTGCATGCAACAAGCGTTTACGCAGTTTCTCAATTTTGATCAGCTTTCGATAAGGACAGATAATGAATCATATTCCCAGCAGCCTGAAAGGGTAACAACACTTGGCATCCTCATAAATTAAGATGAAACACGTCGAGATAGCGAGAACATTTACTTACTTGCACGAAGGACTGAAGGGGTGACCTCAATTTCACTTGTTGCTTGGTAAGGCTGAAAGGCCGACGCCGCGTTGGAGCCAAGCTCGCTGCCAAAAATCTCCGGGCTTTGCGTGCCTGTCGAGCTGGCGCTGGTACCATCACCTCCATGGTGTGGATCTTGCTCATCAAACACAGCTACGAGCTGCGAATGACAATTTAATCTACTGTTAAAAAAAAACTTTCAGCAACATCAAAGTGCTATTGTAGATCAGCATTTCATCATTTCTTCCCAGCAAAGAGCAAGAAATGCCTATCAGTGGAGACTCAGATCAATGCCTAGATCACAACATCATCAGCCCAAGGAAAGGCAGCCATTAATTGGATAGTGCGAAGGGTCAACAGCTCTGATGTGACACGAAACCTGTCACTGCGAGCTGCAGAGTGAACAGCATCACGTCAGGAAAGGAAGGGTCACACCTTCCCCACAAAGCACTTCATCTTGCCCAGAAATACAAAAAACTCTCCGAGTGCTACTCAATGCCTGTGCACTGGAATTTATCGCCTACACTTTGATACCTCTATATGCATCATTACTACAATGATGCAATGAGCAAAACCACATTTTTATAGAGTAAAAATATACAATAAGAAATTATACAGGCAAAAAACAAAGCCACCTGAAAGTGGTATAATCACTACAAGTTATCATCTATTAATCATTTCTCTATTAATATGATTTAAGTTGTGGGCTTCCCTTGCAAAATTTCTTTCATCAAATTTTTGGAGATATTTCTGTATTTGTTTGCAATCAAGCTCTCCAAGACACACCTAAGAACTCAAGCCCAATTTGAAACTTAACCAAATCAATAATTTAATAAAGATTTACTAAAACTGTGTTCACCACTGTGATGGAAACAGGAGAAACATCATGGTGATTTTCAGTAAATCTGAGATTTTTTTTTCCACTGTAAATGAATGCTTTTATTTGAAACAAATAATTTATCCCAATTTATCTTCAGTGACCTACTGAAGGAGAAAAGGCCAGCTCTTATACACATTTAATTTTAGAACTTAATTTTCAGAATGGGTAAAAAAATTTTACAGATAACAGCATTCTGCAGCGTATAAATTAATCTATAATGTAATATTTGAAAGACATTTCCAAGAAAGCATTACATTCTTCTGTCCAAATTGGTAGAGTAAATGGAGCAAATCAACTTAAACCTACACTGATCTCTGTAAATTGTTTATTTTGTTAGAACAACACTTAAAACTTTCTATAACCTAAAGGAATTGGAAAGGTCATTTTCTCTTTTCTTTTTTTTTTTTAAGTGAATTTGACATCATCTCATCCTACAGATTTTAATATTGGTCCCTTTACTCAAATCTAACTTACACATATATCAGTAAAAAAAAATGAAAACCGCAACTGTAAGCTGAAGTGGAAAACATTTGGGAATTCAGCTTTTGACAGTACTTTCAGGCATTAACTTTTTTTAATGAGTAGTTTTGAAACTGCAGAGTAGCAAAGTTCTGCCAATAATTCCGTCCCTAATGCAAATTTAGGCTCTGGCATGCACAAAACAGACAGAATGAATTGGTAATGGGTAAAAAGTCCATGCTCTCTCCAGTGCTATTTGAAAGGTAGGGAGCAGAAGGAAAACCAGGCTGCAGCTGCAGACAGCTAGAACATGTTTTTAACATACAATTCATTATTTTATGCTTGAGAAATCTACACACAAGATAGCAACCAAAGAGACATGACATCATCTAAAATGTCAGTAACTCAAGAGTATTGAAAATTTAATTTTCTAACACATTGTAAAATACCAATGCTTACATAAATTGAAGCATATTTCTCAAAAGAAGCACATTTGACTCGTAATACTTTTGCTATCTCTTTTATAACAATTACCAATCTTCATCAACTGAAAATAAATTAATCCACAAGTGAAGATGTGTAAGGTATTAGAACAAAACACAAATGATGCATTTCAGAATTCTACAAATGAAACATCAAAACTTTTTCTCCTTTGTGAGGCATGTATTAAGATAAATCCTCAAATTACATTCTGTTCCTTTGAGGCTGATTGAAAAATATTACCCAATGCACATTGCTGCAAGTATTTTTTATATATATGTAAAAAGGTACGCGCATATAAATCTCTGTATATGTATGTTGTACTTTAAGTTGCCTCCAGCTTTTTGCCTATTCCAGACAGTCTACAACCTATGACTTCAGAATATCTGAAAACGAATTTTTCTCATTTCAAGCTTAGCTTTTGATCTTAGGTATTTTCGCAGGTATTCACCATTTTGACAGCATCAAACCTTCAAAAGGCTTCAGTTCCATTAAAAAGCATACCAAGTTGTAACATTTTTGCATATAACATGTGAAGAAACACAAGCCATGTTAGTCTTCTCCAAATCTAATTAGCGTTACATTTGATTCTACAGTAGCAGCTTACAATTCAACCCAGGTTTGCAGCAGCTCTGCTATGCCGGTTAGGCAGTTCGTTGTAAAACATTGTGCAAAGGTATACCCATTCCTCATCATGAGCTAGAAACTCTTCGGGACTGGAAGACTTAACGTGAATAGACAGTGTTGGATCTTGATTTCCAGAGCTTGGTATGCCACTCTGCGGATGACGGTGAGCTCACAGGAAACAAGGTCGGCCAAAAATTCTTCCATGTACTCTGATATCAAGCATTAATTTCTGATTTCTCCAACACACTTTATTTTAATCAAGGGAAATTCTTCAAGGAGAGGAATTACATGTTTTTGTAGCTCTAAAGGCCCAGAAATCACATCTCGACTACTGTCTTTGCAAGAGCAAGAAACAAAACAAAAAACATCTGAGGAGACACCTTACAGCTTGTTAGAGGGAAGCCACACCAGTAGGTCGCTGGACCTAGAAAGAATCCTTTGCAGCAGGAATCCACAGCAATAAACACTTCTTTTGTCAGGGAAACAAATGGCCTGTCAGCGAGATGCCAGTCTTGTTTAAAGGCCAAAGAAATGCTTTTAATTTGGCAAAGCACGGAACACAGATCACCAGACCAGGTTTATCAGCCTTAAAGTCAATGGTAAATCTATGGTATTTTGACAGGCTTTGAATATCAGTTTTACAAAGAGAGTAGAAAACAAAGATGACTATCTTTTCTGGAAACAATAGCATCTTTACTGTAGGGAGACTGCTTCCATGTTGACTTTTTTCTTTTTTTTAAATAAGAAATAAATGACTGAAATTACCATAACTATGCACAGTGTCAGTTTTTAAATGCAATGGCGTGCATACTCCTTTCCAGAATCACTCTGCGATTGCTTCCAATACTGGACATGAGCTGTGCCTCCTGTTCTCTGTCCTTTGGTTTTAGATCTCATCACTTGCAATGATCTGAGGAACTCATCATACCATCCGTTCTTATGCAGAAGGGCTGAACAAACCATAACAGTGCACGAAGAAAGAAGAAAATAGCTTAGCTGTTCCATATTAGATCAATATTAGGTCTTTAAAAGAACTCCACAAAAATTTGGTGAACATTGGAGCCATTTGGCTTGTTTGAATCCATTTTTTTAAAAAGACAACCCCACAACCAAAGACCAAATATCATATCAACAATAAGTAATAATAGTAGTAGTTATAATAAAAAAGTTATATCCACCCCCATTCTGTAGGACCTGAACCTGAATGTATTAAAGACATGAAAATACGGTTAAATAGGTTACAGCATTTTTAATCACCCAGGATAACAGGACACACTATTTGCATTTTTCAATCACTGAACTAAAAATCTCGAAATGGGAAATAAAATCAGGTAACAACAAGCCACTTTGTCTTCCCAAAACAAATTTAATAAATGATAGGCTTAAATTAGACTGGCATGTTTACATTTCTAATTATAACATGGCAAAAGCAACGAAAAGGAGGTTTCAATACGGATTCACATTCTTCATCAATGTAAGCTGGCACAGGAAGAATCATCAGGATGAACAACATAAGAATTTTGTCCCCAGTAAGCATATACTAATTTTTCAAGAAAAATGAAGTTTCAAATATTTAGTAGCACTTTCAAATATAAAGACAGCAGCTTTGCTCAGGTCACAACTTATGGACAGGTTCGTTCCATTTCAGCAATGGAATTAGAGTAAGTCTTCAACAAGTCACTATGCAAAAACTAAAATACTCCTAATTTTTAAACATCACAGCAAGAAATATAAGTAATTGTATATGAATTATCCACAAAAGATATGATTTTTTTTAAGAAGCAACAACATTCTATGTTTGACCAACAGAAATTTTTTTTAAAAACATGAAGTGCAGTAAAACTCAACTATTATTCCAGTGGTAAAAAGTGTGCTTCTGCTCCTTAGTATATTTTAAGAGGTGTATTTTTTTATTGCTACCATCACCTTCTGAAGACAAAAAAAAAAATAAATAAATAGGAGTACAGTTTCAAAATCAGCTACTAACTTGATGCTCTTCTCTCTTGACAGATAAAGACTCTTTCTACAGCAAAAAGAAAAAGAAGGGGGAGCAACACAATTTAATTTTTTTTGCTAAATATACTAGCTTCATCAAGCAAATGGCTTACAAAGAAATTATTCTACAGCCTGAGACATCAAAAAAAAGTTTTACTGAGACACCTTTGGCTTTGGGATAGGAGGAAGGCATTCCAACAGATCACTGCATCCAGCCCTCTATAGCACATCCAACTGACTTCCCACAACACCACATTGTACGGAATTAATTACACTCCAATCTTTAGTTCTTTCTGAAAGAGATACCAGGATGAGCTTCTCTATTGCTCTGTCTGGGACTCAACATACCACAGTAACCAGGTTATATTTACTTAAATAAAAAACAAGATGACAACGCAGCTGAGCGCAAGCCATCCAGGAAGTTCCTGGAATGTGTCAATGACAACTTTCTCCTCCAAGTGATAGAGGAGCCCACGAGGAGAGGTGCCATGCTGGACCTTATTCTCACCAATAAGGAGGGCCTGGTAGGGGATGTCAAGCTCAAGGGCAGCCTTGGCTGCAGTGACCACGAAATGGTGGAATTCAGAATCCTCAGGGAAGTGACGAGGGCACACAGCAAGCTCACTACCCTGGACTTCAGCAGAGCAGACTTTGGCCTCTTCAGGGATCTGCTTGGTAGAATACCATGGGACAAAGCCCTGGAAGGAAGAGGGGCCCAAGACAGCTGGCTAATATTCAAGGGTCACCTCATCCCAACAAAGAGGAAGTCAAGCAAAAACACCAAGAGGCCCCCATGGATGAACAAGGAGCTCCTGGGCAAATGCTTGAGCCACACTGCCCAGGTCACAGAAGGCAGGGACTGGGAGAATGCAGAACTGCCCACTGTAGGAGAAGATCAGGTTCAAGAATATCTAAGGAACCTGAAGGTGCACAAGTCCATGGGACCTGATGAGTTGAAAGCAGCCCCGAGGAGAAGGACTTGGGGGTATTGATTGATGAGAAGCTCAACATGAGCCTGCAGTGTGCGCCTGCAGCCCAGGAAGCCAACCGTGTCCTGGGCTGCATCAAAAGAGGTGTGACCAGCAGGTCGAGGGAGGTGATCCTGCCCCTCTACTCCGCTCTTGTGAGACCCCACCTGGAGTACTGCATCCAGCTCTGGGGGCCCCAGTACAGGAGAGACATGGAGCTGTTGGAGAGAGTCCAGAGGAGGCCATGACAATGACCAGAGGGCTGGAGCACCTCTCCTGTGAGGACAGGCTGAGAGAGTTGGGGTTGTTCAGCCGGGAGAAAAGAAGGCTCTGGGGAGATCTAATTGCGGCTTACCAGTACCTGAAGGGGCCTACAGGAAAGCTGGTGAGGGACTGTTTATCAGGGAGTGTAGTGACAGGACAAGGGTTAATGGGTTTAAGCTGAAGGAGGGTCGATTTAGATTAGATGTTAGAAAGAAATTCTTTACTGTTAGAGTGGTGAGGCACTGGAACAGGTTGCCCAGAGAGGTTGTGGATGCCCCATCCCTGGAAGTGTTCAAGGCCAGGCTGGATGGGACTTTGGGCAGCCTGGTCTAGTGGAGGGTGTCCCTGCCCGCAGCAGGGGGGTTGGAACCAGATGATCTTTAAGGTCCCTTCCAACCCAAACCATTCTATAATTCTATGACTGATTTATTTTAATATTGACACATCAGCAGCAGTCTGCATTCCAACATCAATTATTACAATTTCCATCTATTCTAAAGTAATTAAAAATTAGTAAACACATATGCAGTCTTAATTAATAGACTAGATTAAGTACTTGAATGTTAATTAACTGGATTAAAAAATATATTCACACCAGCCACGGTTGTTTACATTTTCATTAAGTACTGAGACCATACAAAACAATTTGTCGCTATCGAATGGTGCTATCAGGTCATCTCTCTCCAGCACAAAACCAGCAATCTTCCACTTCACAGAAACTCATAAAGCTAGAAACTTTTGCTGCATTTTTCCCCCACTACAACAAGTAAAATTGTCAAAATGATCACTTGAATTTTGCATATTCCTAAGTATCTGTCCAAAATTTGTTAATTCTTTGGTAATCTTTACTGATGAATCTGATACTGGCTCAGGTGTAGCCACCAGTATTGATTTCAGACTCATGTTAACATCAATTAGGATTACAGCTCTATTCTCATGCTAGAAAGACAGCAAGTGATCCTCTGGTTTTCGCATCATCTATTTTTCACATCCTCTGCACTTCTTGTCCGCTCTTCTTAACACTGAGTGAAACTGAAATCACTTATCTTTTTTAATGATTAGGAGCCATTTTAAATATCTAGTTTCTTCTCACCAGAAGGACACTTGTCAGATAATTTCATACAAGGACATTCCCAATTTGTTCCGCTGTCCAGTGACCAACTGCTCTGTAGTTGATCTGTTGAGCAGCCAGAAGTGTCTCGATTCCCCTGGCTGAACCATGCATTTCCCCTCCTGGCACATACAACAACTTCCAGATGTGGTCTCCCCTTTCACAGCTGCTATGGTCTTCTGGCATTTATGCTCCACATCTTCTGCAGGATGGCCATTCGTGTACAGAACTGCCTTTCACACAAGTGATTATTTTTCTGCTTCCAGCAGAAGAAGGACCATAGCCCTTCTGAGGCAGCTCCGAGTGACAGATCAGCTCAACATCCACCTCTGGTGAGGCACCCACGCTGGCAAGGATTCTGGTTCTCAGTTTATGCTTAGTAACTGAACTAAGTACATTTTTCACAGGAGACTTTGGTCATTGAAGAGAGAGATTTTGATGTTCCACATGAGATTCTAAAACAATCTAAATTAGCCTTGTCAATGTATCTCCACCTAAAATAGCTACTTTGGGCATCTCCTTTAAAAATTGATGCCAGAGGGTTAAGCCCAGCCCTGTCCTGCAGTCCCAATGTATAGGGCTCTGTCTGCACAGACTTCTAGACAGCCACCTGCTCTGCTGATGTGAGAGATTTCACTCACTCTCAGAGCATTTCCATACACTTTCAGATGTGTGCAGCAAGTATCTAGAAAGACAGAAGTATCTAGAAAGACAGCATGGAGGAGGATGGCAGTAAATTTAAACATGAGCATCACTGGCATGCTTTCCTCAGCAAAAAACTTCTCCAGCCTTACACAGGCCTGTACAGGGAACCCACAAGGCCACCACAGAACTGACCACACGCTTCCTCTGCAATGAGCACAACCAAAGTAGATTGTGAGAGGATATAAGCAGATTCCTGTAGTAACTCTTTAGAGTTGGCAAAAACCATGTGTACCCAAAGCAATCTGTGTATTACTCAGACCATACTACAATGCTGAACTAAACGGTACTTGTTTAATATGGCCTGGTAGTAAATCAAATTTCAGCTAATGGCACCTCAGACTCCAAAACATCCCGAAATAAAAGTTGCTTATGAATGAACAGAGAAGAAGAGGAAAAAAACCCATAAATTTGGGAAAATAATTAGCAAGGGAATAGCCAATTATTATTTAGATATGAAAGAAACTAGATATGAAATTAATTTGTAGGCTTCCTCATGACTGAACTAACTTTAATAGCCCCATGGCAGACCCAAATACTTATTATTCCTTGAGCTTCACTTTTCTACATGGGTCATTAAAATCCTATTTAAATATAACTACTGTTTCAATGAACTGGTAAGAGAAAATACAGAAAAAATGGACATTTTCACAATTAATGCACTACTGCCCACGGACATAAAAAAAAGATCAATTAGCAAAACCAGCAGCATCTAAGAGGCATTCTGTGC
Source organism: Grus americana (assembly GCF_028858705.1). NCBI lineage: Eukaryota > Metazoa > Chordata > Aves > Gruiformes > Gruidae > Grus > Grus americana. The sequence goes on from NC_072853.1 coordinate 153,987,465, forward strand.
TACATGTGCAACCTGAGTGTCCCCTCAACAGACTTACAGATCATCCAACATTTCAAAAGGAGAAAAAGGGCAAGCACAGTTTCAATTTTAGACAAACTATAATACAAACAAACCTTTACAATTTCAATAAAATCTTTACCTGTCCTAATTAATCAACTTCAGTCATGAAGTCAGAACTAGCTTTTCAAAACAACTTTTCAAAATACTGTAGCTAAAAGGGAGCCAAACAACCAATATTCTCATAACGACTTTATTGCATTATTGCTTTTAGAAAAATAAGAAGGATATTTTAAGGGCCACATTCTACTATCAAATTATCACATTGTATTAGATCTTCTGTGGATTATAAAAAAGTGTAAGGTCATATAGAATCACAGAATAACCTGAAGTGGAAGGGACCTCTGGAGATCATCTAGACCAAGCCCCTGCTCAAACCAGGGTCAGTGAGAGGAGGTTGCTCAGGGCCACATATAGCTGCGTTTTGAATAACCCCAAGGATGGAGACTCCACAATCTCTCTAGGTGATCTCTCCCAGTGTTTGACCACTCTTGGGTTTAAGATTTTTTTTTCCCCATATCAAGTTGAAACTTCCCTCGTTACAACTTGTGTCTGTTGTCCCTCATACTCCTGTGCACCTCAGAGAAAAAGTCCAGCTCCATCTTCACCAAATCTGACAGAGATCAGCTATATCAAGAATGCTGTGCCTCAGGCAACCGCATGGCCATACAGCACCCCTGAAGACCTCCTTTCCCCTGTGAAGGTCTCTAGCCCCCTAACTCACCCTGGTGGCCTCTGGCTGGGCTATGACGGTAATGTCCTGCTTGTATTGAGGCGGCCAAAATACTCCACAAGTAGAGAGAAATAGTCACCTCTCTCAACCTGCTGGCTATAGGCTTGCCAATATAGCCCAGGATGGAGCTGGTCATCTTTATCACAAGGGCACATTGCTGACTCACGTTCATTGAGTTGTCCACCAGGCCTGCTCCTACCCAGGCACTGGGCACCCAGCCCACACTGCTGCATGGGGTTATTCCAGCCCGTATGCAGGACTCCACATTTGCCTTTGCTGAACATAATCTGCCCCCTCAAAGCCCCATGATATAAAATAACCACTGGTGGAAACTACATCACAGGTCTCATTGAAAGTCGTTCTCAAATCTGCTGACTTGATAAACACCCTTTGCTTTTGAAGCTCAACATAATATTCCAAGTTAAATCATATTTGCAAGATCGGAACTCATCTATTGATTCAAAGGACACTTTAATTTTACAGAAAGTGTAAAAATCTTCTGCTTTCATGATTCTTTAAATCTAAGAAACGATTCTGAAGTAAATATACAACCTTTTTATTAAAACATTGCTTTTGATTATTCATTTCCTACAGCACTTTGATCTGAGAAATTCTAGAGCCAATACTAAATTGTAATCCAATCTTCTCCCAGTAGGAATTAAATGCAGTTTTAGGTACTATGCTGTAAGTTCCCAGACTATTAAATATATTTAAAATGTTAAAATATGTAAAACATAATAGTTTAATATTACATATATTTAAAAGACTTTTCCTCCCTTCTCCCTTTTATTGCTGAGCAACAGACTAAAAGCAAGCATGACAATGGCACCCTGGAAAGTAATGTGTATATTCTGTCTGAATTGCTCTCTACTTGATCTCCATAGGTTAAGTCAGGCTGAGGTTTAGACCAGGAAATAAGACAATAACTCAGCAGTATTAAAAGTATTATGAGGGCTATTAGAGGTAGCTGCACTGAACTGCTTGTCAGGTTGGTTGGATTTGCTTTTTCATGACCTCAGACCTTGAATATACCAGACATACCGATTCTGCATAATGTACTGGAGGACACTTGAGCCACCAGCCCACGTGCGTGGCCTGACAGACACAAATGCGTACAGATCACGCACAAACTGATTATCCTAGGAAGTCCTTCTGACCCGCTGACCCGGCCAAACCTACTGCATGGACACAGCAAGTCCAGCACCAGAGCTGGATCTTGAACTTTATCAACAGCTAACTTCCATGGCCAAAGAAAACATCTTGATTTGCCATCTCCTACAGCCAGACAACCCAGCAGCCTTGTCCTAGATGGCCAGAAGGCATTGCTGGCAGAAAGAAAAATAGAAGCAGTTTACATTTCACAAAGCTGACAGACATGGGGAGAAGGACATAGATGCCGATAGGCGGGTTTCTTTTCAGTAGGGCATACTTACCTAGGCCAGGAAAAAGTAGGAGCTCTAGTTCGTTACATCAACTTCTGCTCCCAAATACCGCATTTCTGCTGTTAACTTTAACCATGTTAAGGAAGGCTCCACAACCGGTATGAATTAGCTACCGATCCCAGCCTTCTCGGTGGAGTTTATGCCTGACTGCACTGATCACCACTGGTACACACAGCTGTTCAGCTGCGCCCTGGCAAAAGAGCGGGCGGTGCCATCCCTGCGCTTCAATCTCTAAGAGGATCGGGACAGCCATGCAAAATCCAAAAAGTAGAAACACTGTGGACCCATCTCACTGCAAAAGTGGTTTGATTAAGATTATGGGGTAAGAGATTACAACTAAACACAAAACTACTGCTAAAATGAGAATGCAAGATGACGAACATCGTCCTCATTTCTTTTAAACAACTTTTTTTTTTTCTTTTCTTTGATGCTTCTCAGCAAAAATGAAGATATTACACTTAGAGAGAAGTTTGCTTTCCTTGGTTGCTTCAGTCCCTCCACACAGCAGATACCAAAATGCTTAATTCCATGCTCGTTTGGGCTATGAGAACAGCTGGGGAAAATACCTCTGTCCTAAATGAGAAAGTTTTTCAATCATAGGGTTTTTATCATGGGATTTTTGTAATGGGTTGTTTCTTCACCAACTCCTCCTTTGAAAGCATATAGAGTATAATGCCACCCTGTTATTTCCTTAAATCCTCAATTTATATGGAAAAGATTTCTTCCAAAATCCCTCTGTAAAAACAGCCCTCTTGTTCAAGGCTAAGGACATACTCTGCAAAATTATCACAATATATGATTTACCATGGTATCTCCTTAGCTCATTTTGAAAAGAAATAGGAAAAAAAAATATATCTAACCTGGCTTTAAAGAGGTCCGTAAAGAAAGCATGGTATCAGAGGAGAGAGTGCTATGCTTGGAAAGTAGCGGGGACACATCTGAGTGTGTAAATAAGCCAATTTCATCTCCTCCATTTTTGATCCCTCAGCACAAACGAATATATGCGAACCACACTGAGGACAATGTTGTTAATATTACTTTGGAAGCAATTTTACATTTTCAGAGTGCATTATAAAAGTCTGCCTCCTTTTCTAAGAGGACAAGGCTCAAAAAGATACCCTGATTGCTCTCCATGCAGCTGAGCTTGTGGGTATGGAATGACTCTGCAGGTCAGCAGATTTCCAAGTCAACAGCATGGACCATTCAGGAGTTCAGTATTTTATTTCTGCCACAGAGGTCAGCAGTTAAGCAGTGACGCTATGCAGTAAGTAATCCAGACACTGGGGTTATTAGAGAGGCTGGTGTCACACAGCAAGATATATTGCTGAAATAAAGATGTATTAAATCTTAACAGTTGTCTCATCTGTCATTGGGAGCTGCAGCCCTTGAGTACCAAGAAAAAAATGGTTTAAGAAACCTCCAGAAAGACCAGGCTTTCCATTCCTCTGTTACAGGATCAAAACGGCAGCATTTCAAATCTAAAATTTTCATTTCGGCTGAGGTACAAAAAGGTACCTAGTTAGTTAAAGCATAGGCCAATCTTTGCAAGCTTATTAAACTTCAAGAAAACAGATTTTGTAAAATACAGATCTTCATTTTATATAGTGTGTGCTGTTCAGTGTAATTTGCATGCAAAAGCCAGGAGAATGTGATTAAAAATACCCATCTAGACACACAGATGAAAAACTTCAAACATTTTCTGATTCCCTTCTGTTCCACTCATTATTTCAATACCTCACTACAACAAAGGAATAGATAACACTTGTCCTTGACATTAGCCTAAATTATCTTTGGTGTGCAATACAATACCTATTAAATTAGGCTTATTTTAAATCAACGTTAAGGTCTGTTCAAAAGGTAAATCTCTGTGTACCTTTTGCCTTTCATATAACACTGTCTGCCCCCCCACCTCCGCCCAAGAAACTTTTCAGAGGCCTTAAAAAGAAGGAAGATATGCATGGCTTTTTAACTAACTTCATTATCTAGTATTAAAAAAAAAAATCGTCAAAGAGACAGACATATACCTCTGGCATTTTAAAACAACAATAACAATATTCTTCATTTTGTGCATAATGACAAAAATAATCAGCACACTAGGCAATAATTCATGCCTCCCCTTCTTTAAATAAGGCTCTTAAAAAATTTTAAATGCAAACAACTGATTGTTCCCTTGAGAGTAACATTTTGTATTATTTCTAAATGTAACAATAGTGAAAACAATGCAAGTGAACTTCAAGTCCATTAGGACTATCCTTACAAAAGGAAGGATAAAAGGTAGCAGCCCAACAGCACTGGGCAAATGGCAAGCAACACATATCAGGAGATCTGTGGAGGTTGTCCCCTGCTGTGGCAACCCCCAGGCACAGGCGACGTGACTCACCAGAATTATTAGGTGAAGCTATACCAGATAAGGAGCTCTGGTCTTAAGCAAAAGACACCCATTGGATAACATTTGATAGTCTAGAAAGGGAGAGGATCCCAAAATTACCATACCACAGTTCTTTCTAAACACCTTTAGGTTTTCTGCAAACACAAAGATTACAGTGATCTCTGTATGAAGAAAAAATAGCCTGGTGCATCCACATCCAGATGGATATCCATCTACCATACACCATAATCTTCTAAGAGGAGATAGGGCCGGTGTTTATTTCCCACAAAACACCAAGTTAAACAACGAAGTAGCTGAGCCCCAGGGACTTTCACTAAAACCTAGGCTTCCAATGCCAAAATCATTTTCAAAACAATCTGGAGCCACATTTTCAACAATAATTTGGCAAATAAGGTTGCAGAAAGGCATCGCACTTATTTTCCCCCCACAAAATCATTAGAAATCAGTTGCCAAGATATTTTTGAAACTGTGCTTTTAAAAGCTGCCTGGTGACTTTCCAAATCTGACCTCTAAATGCTTATGAAAACAAACACAAACAGGAAAAAAAAGCAGCAGGAAGAAGTGTAGAGTAAGAAGGGAGGACCTCAGAAGGAAACTAGCTGGTTACTATCATCACATTCATCCTCAAAACACATTCACTGGAAGTCAAGTGCTTTTGTTTCTATGAAATATGCAGGAATGAATAGCAAATGAGATCTCTGATATTACTCTAACAACAGTTTGCATCAATCCGTGATTCTAGACTACTTGGTACAGAAGCCTCCACCACCTTACAGTGCTCTCTCTTTATGTAGGGACATAGCACTCAAGCATTACAACCAAAGAGACAGGAACATAAATAAGGACTTTTGATGGAATTATACTCCTAAACCATTTAGTATGAAAGCTTCAAAGACTCCAGACTTATTTTCAGAACTCATTTTGAAAATTAATTCCCTAAATCACTGTGGAAACTGGGACTGATGCCCCTATATCACCTAGGTGAATCTGAAAAAGATTTTTAAAAAAGAAACACTCAAAAGAGAAATTACATTTGTATATACAATCATTTCAAGCTACCAAACATGGGAACATACTATCATTCTTACATTTTATCTTGACTCACCCTATATCCATGAATGTGTTTTCCAACACAAAATATAAATGCCAGCAGCCAGCCTGGGGAAGGAGATACAAGCATTGCCAAAATGCATCAGCTTCAACCTGTGGACAAGGACTGCACTGAAACCTTCGAAACGGATCCCTTTCCATGCTATAGCTGCCCTGATTCCTCCCCATCTCCTCTGCGCTGATCCTGCCTCTTTGTTTCTCCTCTTTTCTCTCCTAGAAAAATTAAGGTTGGACTCCATACCAGGACAGCAGGTCTGTCTCTGTTTGAAGGGTCTATATTATATTTCATAGTGAATTCAAATATTGTTGTAAGGTTATTAAAATCATTCATGATTTTATCTGTGCCAAATGGATCATTACACTGTCAACACTCATCTTTATTATGCAAAAATATGCAGAACTTAACATCTTTTGTTGAGCTGGCAAAACAGTATGTTCGGTAGTAACTCTATTTTTCATTAAATTTTGCACAAGATTAAAGCGTGTGTGAAATCTGATTACCAAAGGCTACATTCAGAAACAATACACAAACAAGCTGTTTGACTTGTGCAGCAAAAGATTATTTATTTTAAACCTACAAACAAAGAAATTCTTCTAAGTAGCCCTCACTGAACTAATGGTGTTCTGATTCATTTATAGTTCCCTTTAATTTTTACTATTATATATTCAAAAATAAACCTTAAATTTTTTAGAACCCAACATTCCCTTTCAAACACCCTGAAAAATGTGGACAAATTGTCAGTGTTTGAGGGCCCAACAGAAAGAAAAGTTGCTTTTTGGTTTCAATAGCTGGGAGAGGCATGGCTATCTAAGTCCTTGAAAATCAGCACGAGTTTGGGAGGACTTTGTTGCTGAATTTCATTTCTTGGCAAATTACACAGAAAAATACAATCAAAGCAAATCACTCTGCTTCTGTGCTTACAGCATAGTTAGGTATTTTATTAAGTCAATGTTCATTTGAGGAAGATTTGGTGATTCTCTGCTGATTTGTGGCTATTAAAAAAATAATCACTATTTTGCTTTAAAATATTTTCAGCTTTAAAATATTTTAAGCAAAACATAACCAGAGCCACAGCTGAAGGCAGCTTGAGGAAGCTTCCTTTGCTTTGCCTGGCAAAGGACAAGCACCGCCAGCTCTGGAGGGAAGAGGAAAGCAGCTGGGGGCGGAGGGTGGGAAGGTGAGAGGAGATAATATTAATACCATGGACAGTATCAAGGCAACTGAGGGCGTTAAGGCTGTTTGGGGTGGCTTTTTTTAATTTGGAGGGGGTTAAGATTTTGGTTTTCTTTTCAAGTGTTCTGCTATGCACACTTCAGTCTTGCTTGAAGGACAGTCTCTGTAGGCTCCAAGGCTATCTCCAACTTTGCCTCTTACCTTCCACTCTGTAAATGTCTCCTAGCAGAAACAGAGGTGAATTTGGTCTGGTTACCTCTAGTGTAAGAATAATTTCTTGGGAAGCTCCAGCCATCTTGAAATAGCTTTTCTGACTCACTGTCTCATTAAAGCTTCATTTAATTCTTCTTTGTTTGTATTTCTCCTGCCAGACTCAATCTTTGCAATTGTATGAACTTTTGGAAAACCTTTTTGGGTGCAGTTTGTAGTTTGGTGCCACACAATGCAGATGCATTGCATAAGGCTAGCACAGGTAGCTGGGTAAATTATGCTGTCAAAAGTGATTAACATTTAAAAGGGCTAAACAGAGGAAGCAGATAATACCTCCAAGATCTGTTTTTAATTAAAACATCCTAGTAATTAATATTAAAAGGCAAAGACCAAAAATCAAAGACAGCATGGCTTCTAAATAGAATAGTTTTTAAGCTTTTCATTAGGGGTCACCTTTTCTGATGTACAAGACCACTTTTAAATTACCTGCCTCACTGGAGACCGTTCACTTATTAAAACAACTCTGCCCACATAACTACAAAAAAATACACATTTAATCAGAATCATTTATGCATTCATTACTTTTTCAAATGTCCTTGCTTTAAGATAATCTTGCCCCTCACTGAAAGCAAACCTTATTTCACAGTCTCTGTGCCTAATTGTTGTATCCCAAATGATTTCTCCACTTTCCAAAATAATTACCAAACATTATATCATCTCTGCTAAAACAGTAAAAGGGCATCAACGTTGAACCTCATAAGTAGCTAAAATGAATAGCACATACCAGGAAAGTCTAACGCGTGTAGCCTTTGCACATAAATCAAACCGCCTTATGCATTCTGACAGCTCCATCTAGCCACAGCTACACAAAAGTAACTTTATCCCAGGCAGAATGAATTAATTTGCATTCAGCACATACCAGCAGTTACAAAAACTCTTGTGGTCAAAAGTGTCATTTCCAGAACGACTTTACTATTGTTTAACAATTAGATTAACACTTTCACAGTCGTATCTGTGCTTCAGGTTATTTGGGTTTCAGAGAAACACAGGATCAGAAAAGTCACGTCTTTAAAGGCCCCAAAATTAGAGCATCTGGACAATGTCGGCAACAGATGCTGAGATCAGAACTTGGCAGGAATTCCTGAGATGGGAACTTCGAACATCCTGGGGAGAGCACAGAGCAAAATGGGGTATAACGTAAAAATGCAAAGCGCGCAGTGGCAGAACGGGAGAGAGGCAACATGCAGGATGTGTACACGTCTGATGGAGCAGATGAGCAAGAATAATAGCAAAACAGTTGGCTGCCAGAAGCGGGGGAAGGGAAGGGAAGCCTCCTCGCTGTGAAACTCCAGCACCACCAGTTTACAAATCTGCGGCTTATGGACCAGCACCACCGCTGATCTGCTGCCGACTGACCCCCCCCACCAGCTATGCTCTGGTGTTACAGATTGCACGGTCAGTGAGGAGGGTAGATAGCAAAAGATAGGTAATTTTTCTCCATTTTATCTTTTTCCATCCCTCACTGACAGCTCTAATAATCCGAAATTCACCTTTTTGTATATACTGGGGCACTGTGTGCACTAGTAAAATACCACACGTCTTTCTCTGGAAGACAGTGGTGCTAACTAGTCCAGATACACAGCTGTTTATATATAACAAAATATTAAAATCATTTGAGGAAATTAATTCTCATTCCATTACACATTCTTCTTCTTATTTACAATGTCAAACACTGTTGACTTGGCTGGTCAGGCTCATTAAAAGTGACCCAGGTTTCAGACACACACAGAACGGCTGTAACATCTCCCATTAAAACAGAAGCCCCCACAGGGCCCCGAAACACGCTTTGCTTACACCTAACTTTGGGCACACACATTTGAAAGCACTGGCCTGCTACTGTAAGATGTTAACTGAGGACTAGGCAATGAACCTCATTATCATATTATGAAATTCCTCATGAGAAGTGGTAAATGGCTGAAAAGGAAGATTTTTAGTGTTCTGAGTTGTAGCTAATGCAATTTACAGATCACTGATAAAGCATTTTGTCCTTAAGTCGATTTAAATCAAAATTTCAAATCCTGCTAGTTTACCTGGAGTGTTTAAGTCCTATGCTAAGTCCCTTAAAACTCCAAATGGTAAATCCCCAAGTTTCAAATATGTAATACTTCCATTTTATACATAATTCCCGAGTACCTAATGCAGAAGAAAAGGAGATTAGTCCTCAGAGGTAGACTTGTGTAACTGCCTAAAAATGCAAACAAGAAATGTAAATCTGTCACGCTGCTGTGCTCATACCAGGACACGCACGGGTGGTTGTTCCAGTGTCAAAGCTCAGGCCAAACTGGAATTTTACTAAATCCTCTCAGAAACCATGCAGGAAAAAACTGCAGTTCCCGCTGCATGTCAGAGGAAATGCTCCTTCAGCCTGGCAGAGGCAAGAGGCAGCGAGCAAAGGGAAACCAACAGGCAGAGAGAAGAGGGGCTGCACGTCCCCCCAGCCCCGTCCCCCTGCGCTCGCTGCCAGCCACACAGCTGGCTTTCAAACCTAACTTCAATAACAAAAATACAAATTACACGTGCAGAGAAGGGGAAAAAAAAGCTTAAAAAGCCAAACTTTTCCACAAACATATATCTAATATTAAGGACATGAAAGCAGAAACGTTACTAGAAATTGAGAAACCATAACCGGCCGGAGCACTATTTCACTGCGTTCCAAAGCTGGACTCACTTCTTACTCCCACTACACCCTAATTTGGATGCTTTGGCACAAATATTTCTGCAGTGAGGAAGATGGCACTGGGTGTTTTTGAGGATGGTTTTGGTCCCCGGAATAGATAAGTAACTTTGTCAGAAAGGCAAATGTGGCCTGGACTGTCTCAGCCAACCCTTCACATTCACACATAAGGAAGAGATAGGGAAGAGAAAAAAAAAACAAACTAGAAGGGAAGGAGAAGTTACACTGTACTGGAACATGATTAAAAAAGATTTATCACACACGCCATTTCCAATTTGGCATTGATAGCGTAGCTTTGTTCAATACAGTTATTTTATGAAATCAGATGCCTGTTCAGTTCAAAGACTGCATCCTCAACACCGCTCAGAGAGGAGTGGAAAATTAGCACACGTGCATTTATATAAGGGAAGACAACTGTCTATAAAACACAGATACATCATGGCTCCATGCACCAGTCAGTGGACAGGTAATGAACTTTTTTCTCTGGAATCTTGTATACTGACGGCATTAAAAGGTATGGCTGCTCCAGGGTGGGAACAGAGGCAGCAGCGTGGGCAGCAATGCCGAGGCGAAGGAAGACTCACGGACATGGGACGCAGGAGTGAAGGGTTGCAGGACCGGCTTGGGAGGACCGTGCAGCGGCTGCAGTGCTGGAATTAAGGCATTTAGACTCACGTTCACACGTGCTACCAGCACAGAGAAGATAACAGTGACATATCTCAGAGTCAGCACATACAAAGCAGGCCTCCCCCTTCACGGTGGGATTTACCAGTCATTGATTTATAGCTGAAATTCGGGGAATGACTTGTGCTGAGAAGCAGGCATGACAGTTGTTTCTTCTGAGGCCACTTAATCCTACCCCCAAAAACACTACTGTGGCTGCTCTCCCCCTCACTCCCCTGCCACTGCCAGAAAGCTGCCATCTTTACATATATTTCTCTTCACTCTTCAGCCGTTGTCTTGTATGAAGGAAGCTTAGTTTATGAGCTTATTTTGGGTCTGTTATCAGCTATATTCCTTCAGTTCCAATTTAGGAAATTGTATACTGAAGATGCCCAGGCAGATCCCATCAAGGTTGTGGTATCTGAACTATCCTCTTACAAAACAACGGAGCACCATCACTTTGGTTTTCCAACACTCCCTCCCACAAGAAACTTTAGCTCCATGTGGGGCTATTTATGTACTAGCCCCACTCCATCCTTAAAACTCAAGGCTCAGTAAAGGCACTTCCTTGAGTATCTAAATGCCTACAGTCGGGGAGCAGCGGGTGAAGCTACTCATAACTTGGAGAAGAAACCGTGGCCCTGGTGTGAATCACCGCAGAGCTGAAGCACCAAGTACTCAAGAGGCCAAGTGTTTTTAGCAACTCAGTTTGGTGTTTTGCATTGCTCTTCCAAGCCAGAATACAGTGCACATCCTGGCACAATGCACCTCAATGCAACAAGGGCTTGATGCTTCCCAAAACAAGTCCTGGGACCACAATACATGCCCAGGCCAGAAGGACACGTGGTTTGTACAAGGAGGAGGTTGTCCTCCCTCAGCTGATTGCACAGAAGTGAAAAAACACAGGGAACAGTGGGTGAAGGAATGCAAAGCGTGCTCATCTCTGGAAAGCACAGAACCGCTTGGACCAGTCACCAAGCCCCTCCAAAACAAAGCACAAATTGCCTGTGAGCAACAGCAATAAACAATTCAATGTAGGCTGCTCTAAATATTGCATTGGAATTACATCGGAATCTAATTTACACTTTGTTGATCCTTATAAATTCCACATAAAACCGAAGTACTTTTCCATTCACCTTCCAGCAAACACTTCCTAAAAGAAGGCCCTGAATTTGAACTTTCATGTTCATATAGAGTTCCAACACTATTTTAGAACACTTTCTAAACTCTGTGAAATTAAACTATATTGAGAGAGACCAAATAATTAAGGATAAACAGCACGCTTGCCTTTTCACTGTGTTCACTTTGATCCTAGAAACCCAGTAATACAGAAGAATCCAAAAAAACGCCCAAAAACCAGTGTCTACAGAACTATTAGAATTAAAATATTAATTTAACCAGACTTGCCCAGACTGCTGATTTTTTTATAAAATCTTGAAATAAATACAGAAGTGAAACACTTCAGTATAAGATTCCCACATATTTTATAATTGAAAAAGCTGAAACAAAAAATAAATAAATAAGTCAACTAAAGCACTCAAGCTGTAATTAATTATCATCAGGAACACACATTCAACTCAAATTTTTTAATATATAGCATCAAACTAAGAAAGGTTTTTGGTTTTTAATTGGTTCATAAAGTCCAGTATATCTTACATGCAAATGTGTCAGGTAGAAATAACTCAAAAGGAGCTGATAAGAGACTAGTTTTCTAAATTCCTCTTGCAAGGTTCACCTGCAGTCAGACAAGGAAACAGCTCCAAGTTTCAGTGTTAGCAAAAGACACTTGGTGGTGGAACCTGAAGGTTCCTCTGCTTCCTCCTTCCCCTAATCCCTAAGTGACTGACTTTGGCAAGCTTGGATCATCTCTCTTTTTCTGCCCCCTTTGGTAATAAAATAATTTAAGACCAATGATCAAATTTGAGATGAAAGATTTCAGATCAATGTATCATCTGTCTGCTCTGCTCCCCCAAAACATGGGAATTGGTTGGTTAAAAATCCAGAACTACAAGTCCCTCCACCGTAACCACTGAAGCTCAGCATGGGGCAACTCTTCCGGAGAAGGACTATGCAATATGGACCCCTGGGCAGCACAAAACCTACCAGGTAACTCTTTGGTCTGAGAGAGTATGCACACTAGTTGGCCACAGCTGTTGGCTTAGGCTTCTTAGCCAGACAGGAGCCTCCTGGCAAGGCCAGGAGACTCACACTTTTCCACTGTGCAGCCATTTATTTGCCAATTCCAGCAGCGCACACTCTCTTCAAAACCAAAGAGAGGAGAGATGGCCAACACCAGCACAAGCAGGGGCATGGCAGGAGGAGAAAGAGAGGAGGGCTACCTGCAGGACATATGACCAAAGGCTGCTCTTGGTAAATGGAGGTCATTTGCAAGCTCCTCCTCACACTTCTTTGTCCAGGTCTAATTCATCAAATAAGAAAATAGAGACTATGCATAAAATTTTACTTTCTGTGTGAAGTCATTTACCTGCAATAGGCACCAACTACTGGTGGTTACAAACTCAAAGGTTTCACATGCTTTAAAGATAGAAGTTGTGACTATATTCAGGCCATACTGCTTCAACGAGACACATCACTCACTCCTGCCAGAACCCAGTTATCAATGCCAGCTAAACCCAAAGTAGTAGCATTTCACATTATCTTCTGTAAGATGTTTTTCTGATACCCCCAAAGTCTGGGATTTTGCAAGACTGTTAGCAGAACAGCTAGCCAGCAAGGAGCACCAAGTACTAAATTGCTTGGCACCTATTCAGCAGCCAGACGTACTTCCTACAACCTGTGCACCAGAGTCTTTTACACACTCAACTCATTCCGTTTAGATCCTGTCATGCAGCAGACTTAGCTTTGCAAATTGACCTTAAGATTAAAACACAAAAAAATTGGCTGAACTTCATCTTTAAGTAGTATTTTTTCCTGGAGAAGCGTTGCTTAACTTCAGACATCAATCTTAGATTCTCGTTTTAAGAAGCTGGTCTCAGCACACAGGCAGGGAATACAGCATGCCCGACGCGGAATGGCTCTCTGGAGGCTGTAGCTGCCTTTCACTAGCCATATAGACATGCAGAGAGCTGCTTAACTTTAGCACAAATCAGATGCCTAAAATTAGGCAACATAAATACCCATCTGTGTTACTCAGCTGCAGAGGTATTTGAGAAATGGAGAAGAGCATATAGAAAAAAAAAAAGAACACAGTAAAATTCCACTAGAGTTGTGCTTCCAATTATTAAACTATTAGATGTTAATTACAAGAACTGCCATCAAATATCATTTACAACATATAGGAAACCTTAAATCTACAGAACATATGTTCGAAGAGGAACTACAGTAACATTATATACTGTGTGCCATCTTAACCACGTGGCCTAAATCAAGGAACTATTGACTAAAAGGCTACAAAAACATGATTTATGAGACTAACATGGATGCTAATAGTGTCCACCAGCTTCCTTCCAGACGAAGGCTAATGTTTAAAGCTAATCTGAAAGCCAGAAACAAAGGTTATGAAGTGCTCATAACACCATGCAGTCTACAATCTGATTTTTATTTTGAAGCAGTAGTTCAAACTGCATCAAAATGACACGGTAAGTCATTTTCACATCTTTGAGTCAGCAATCTAATGAGAGTTGACTGTGCTCAAGTAAAAAATGACTAGACTACAGACAAAAATTTGGATGGTTGGCCATCTTTGCTCTTGCATACATGAAAAGATCTTAGATTATCTTGACAAGTGTCCAGCTGCGTTAGTCACACAGGCAATCAGTCAAGTGTTTATTAGTGTCACAGAGAAGACTATGTGGAAAGCTACAGCAGCTACAGCATCATTTTAATTAAAACACTGAAAGCAAGTTATGAAACATTCTGGTTAAAAGTACTCAGAATCTCCAAAACAACACACATGACATATGTAACTGTAAACACTGACTCCCTGCACGTCCTAGTGTGACCCGCAGAGGTACTAATCCTCAGGAATGGTATGAGTGTAGACAAAACCTGAAAATAATAAGGCGTTGCCTGCCCCAGTTTCCCTGAAATTGCCCCCAAGCAGAGAATAAATTGATGATTTGATTTTTAGCCACTGAGCCCTGTGCTACTCTTGGCTGAAATTGCCACTCCCAGGCATTTACAAGGAACACAGCCCAGTTTTGGTTTGCAGGTCATTTTAGACACAACCTAGTAATGCAACCAAGTATAACTACCTTTCTCAGTGAATAACCCCACTCAGTACCCTCATCACGCTCCGACAATCAACCAGGAAAGAATTTCTTATCTTAACTAGAGCAGAGCTGCCACCACAGGCCGTTGGGAGACATAAGGGACTGCAAAAGCAAGCTGCTGTTTAGATTTAGGATTCCAGACCTGTCTGTCCATTATTAATGATTCATCTACTTTGTTCTTGTGAGATAGGAACTTTTTTCAAGCACTTGGAAATCCCACGCACAGGGTAGTTTCCATTAAAGACTTATAGTCAAAAGTATTAAAACTAATTAGGTGATTGAGGCAAAGTAGGGATTTGGGCAGCTGAGTGACAAGCAGCAAAGCAACATACGGGCAGCAACTCCTTTCTGCATGCTGTTGCCACCAGGCAAGAAACAAGGAATGGAGTCTGACATTCTGCAACTGGACCACGAGAAAACAAAAGAAAAATTAGAGTAAACAAAGACAAACTGCATTCCCCACGTGCCACAACCCTGCGAACACTGAGGACACGTCTGCCTTAGTACTACAGTGCTGTCTGTGCCCACGATGGAGATGTAGCCACATCCCTTGAAACATAACTGCTCGAGTCTCTGCACGCCTCCACACATATGCCAGATACTCCTGGAGTCTCAGGATGAATTATTGCTCATCCCCAAAGTCAGGCTCCTCAGAGTTTAGAGCACACTACACAGGCTTAGGATGCCTACGCAGTTACCACTTCTTACACGCCAAGTTGGGGTTGAATCAGCCAGTTTTTCTACAGCAGATGTCCCCAAAAGTGTATTTCCCTGTTTAAGGCTGTACTTCAACTGCAGACTTTTCATTAGAGTTTAATTCTCCTATAACATGGATGGAGAAAGGTTCGGACCTGTCAAAGTACAGGAAACAAGAAAGCATCTCAAGTGAGGGCATCTCAAGAACAAGTGGATGTCTGTGTTCACAAAAAGCAACGGTTGTGTTTATTTTGGTTTGGTTTATATAATCCACAGAGAATTACCAGTTCCCATCTAACCGACGACTTGGAATGTACCACTGCAAATAAATATATTGCTTTTATTTTCCCTAAAATCAACTTAACTAGCTCTCATTCTTTTCATATCATTTTAGACAGCTAATGTATTCTCTTCCCACTGGACAGAGAATGAACACATTATCTGTCCATCTCACAGGGCCCCTGACAGCCAAATAAAACACGGTTATTACTGTCAGAACTCAAATGAAATATTCTGAACATGGCAAGAAGTTATTAGCCTGACATTCAGAAGACAAGGTAGAAATGGAAAAGGGAAGGAAAAATATTTCCCCTAATATTCTAGGCTTTTGTGGGAAAATTACATTATCCTCTGCTTCTTGTTGAGTTAGGTTTCGGTTTTTGGGGTTTTTTCCTGCGTTGAAATATCTTAACTATTCCATTAAGGAGATGCAAGATATGATTTTTTTAAATCAAAATACTGATAAATGCATGAGCAATTATTTTTCCTTGAAAAAAAACTTCCCTTATCAATTTTTTTACCTTAAATGTTCTATCTTAAATTATACTTACTAAATCAACCAGGTAATGTCATTTCAGTGCACAGTAAATTCACAGCAAGTAAGATTTGTGATATGACAGATAAACTTAGAAGCACTAAACAAAAGCAGTCACATTTCAAATCTCTTTCCTGCTGCAGTTTAAAAAAAAAAGCCAACAATAACAAAAAACACCATGGCTGACATGTTCATATAGTAAGCTTGCCTACTTTAACTAGGTTCACCTATAATTAGACAGAACAATCTACTCCGCATAATAATTGGAAAATATAAAACCATAGTGCAACAGCGAAGAAAAAGCAAAGGAAATATCTTTCCTGCACATTCAAGTGGTGGTAAAAGGTGGAAACAGAAGATCAGTGAGATCTCATTTCTCCCAGAACACTAGTGGGAGAAGAATTGCACTGAAAATTGTACTTCTTACAACTTTTGAGGAGGAGAGCATCCAGTATGGTCTGGGGCCAGTCTCACTGCTGCCAGGCAGCCCCTATCACTCATGGCGCAGTCAGCAGCTGCCAAAACTGCAATTATCTCCAAAGGGTTTCTCTGAGCATCCTTACTTTCCAAAGTCATCCAGAGGGCCAGTACTGTTTGATGATGAAATCACATCCCTAGATAGCGCACACATAAAAATGGCATTAAAACAAATAAACTATGCAATAGCGTTCAGCAGCAGGCCATTTTGATATTTGAGCAGGTAAGTCCACTGACATCTTCTATGTATATTAAAGATACAATTAGGTCCATGTGGAAAAGCAATTCCTGAATGTTTCTAGAATATCAGGCATTTAATTAAAACAAACAAACAAAAAACCCAAACACACACCACGGCCCCCCCAAAAAACAGACACCCACCAAAACACACAGCTGTACTGGATCTGCTCATCCCAGTATTCTACCTCTAACAACTTTCAACAGCAGATGCCAAAAGAACAGGGCAAAAATACGTCCTATCTGCACTCTCTAGTGACTTACAGCTCAGGGACATCCTAAGCCACACACTATCTTTGTGTTTAGACTCTTTAAGCCAAAATTAAATATACATTTATAATAAAAATATTTTATACAAAAATTGTGTAAATTATCTAAATCCAGACTCTCAGAATTAGTGCTATTTATGCCACTTATTCAGACCTGATCAGATTTATTCTTTTCAAGCAGTGCATTTCAAAACCAAACTTCCAAATTAGAAACTTAACAATTTTTTTCTCTATTTTTTCTATAACGATTTACATCAAGCTGATCCATACAAATCTCAAATATGTTCCAAATGAGTGTGGACATCCAGCATGTGTGATAACCTCAGGAACGCTGCTGCTTCTCTATTTAAGAGCCCTATTTAGTTCTAAAGACTTCACTGTGTTTATTTTCAAATTTAAAGACTATTTATTTAAACCAATAAAGTAATTTTTAAAACTGCATTGCTGCCCTTTCTGAGTTACAGAAACTCTGAAAGAATCCTGGATAACAGCTTCTGACAGTGTGAGAACTGGTATCGTGAGCCAGGTGCAACAGTCATTTGATGGCAAGTTCACAAAATTCACATTTTAACATAGTCAGTTCTGGTTCTGTAACAATGCAAGAGAATTCACATCCAACCTCATTTTCTCACAAAGCAGACGAATTACAGAATTTCTTTCAGAGGTCTGGTTACCTCCGGAACGCAGGTGGCTTGCAATGCCTTCACTTCACTCCTTCTCCAAGAAGAGTCTCCTGGTCTCTCTGAAAAGTCTCAGTGCACAATGGAAACACTGAAAAAAACTAATAAAGAGGTGCTCTGAACTTTGATGGGTTTCTCTGCATTTCAGGACATGCTCGGAGGAAGGGAGGTACCTCCTCCTGAGAGGATGTAAGTTTTGCAGTCATGCGATAGTAAGATCATCAAGTATTTTCTCCTGATCTGCAAAGTGATAAATAGTTTTTCAGCCCTTAAGAGTTTAAAGTAAAAATAAAACAGCAGGAGTACAACTCTGTTATGTTCTGTTTTCTAAGTCATTCTGGTTTTCATTATGTTAAATCATATTATGTTGTATTTATACTCCTTTCTTTAAAAAAAAAAAGAGATTTTAAAACTTTTTAAATATATCAAAGTACTTTGCAAATAAGGTTTACATGTTCACTTTCAATGACACAATTAAGAGTCTTTCTATACAACCCAGAAGTTCTGGTACTGTTATTGCATCACACCTTTTCAAACCAGGTGCTTCATCATACATATTACAACTGCTATTTCTATAAGTCTACATTGCCACAAAAAGCGGGGTGGGGGGGTGGTGTGTGTGTAGGAATCTAGTAAGAATCCCTAACCTGAAATTTATGGCTTTAGGGTGACTTTAAGTGAAAAATGTACAATAAATGTGGTCTAAAAATAATGAAAGGATTGGGGAAAGAAATTGTTTATTTTCCCACCATAACAGCAGAGTCTTGGAAAACTGAAATTCTTGCTCAAGATTAACGAAAAAATGCTAAAGCGCAGCAAAACCCTTAACACCTGACAACTGTATTAGTTCTGATATATACATATTGTATGTAAAGCCTATTGGAAAAGTAGAACTTGAATTAGCTTTTCTAAACAGTTCTTTCATAGTGAGGTGAAATATCACTATGTCCCATTAAGTTTTGATTTTTTTCTTTTCATAAAGATTAACCCTTTCCACAGAACCTTCCTTACGACTATTATGCTTTTATTACAGTACCTGCAATTTTTTTTTTACAATTTCCAATATTCAGTAACTAAATCTACAAAAAGACAATTATAAAGTATATGTACAATAAAAATGTCCATGGTCCTTGTCAGAAGCCATTACTTCTGTGAAAGCCATCTTGGATGAGCATCTATAGGGTTTACAACGTCCCATTTTATGAAACATAAGCATACTATCTAAACAGCATCTTACAACTTATTCAATACTGAGTTCTTAAGCAATTCAACCATTGATATAATTAATTTTGATGTAAATCTCTCTCAGGGACTTTAATGAGCCAAGTCAGGAAAATCGAAATCAAATTAAAGAAACGTAAACTGGATCTCAGAAGCTCCTAAGTAATGATGTTAACAATATTTCCCCAATACTACCTAGAAATTACACATTTATAATCATTTACAAATGCAGTTAGTTCCTTAAGAAACATAGATGTTACTCAGGGATTCCTAGAAATATTTTTCAAAGATTCAGTTAAGCGGCTTTGACAATAAGACACGATGCATTTTCTTCTACATTATGCACCTACCTCTCCTACTGTTCAGAAATCAGCACACAACACAGTGTTGGGTCCTAAAGTTCTGGGGGGAAAATGAGGATATTTATTTCCAGACCTCCTCATATCCCAGGTGAAGTCATATGCTTCTCACGTGGGGCTGGCATGCCCACAGCTATGCCAGTCTCCTCCACTGTGGGCTTGTTGGAAGGAGAGAAGGACAGCTTAAGAACCTGGAGAAGCAACATCCAGCCCAAAAAAGTGGCAATTACAAACAGCGCCACTGCATGAAAGCATGCACTGAAGGAAGAAGGATTCAAAGGTAGGACTGAGTGCAAAGACAGCAAAATCTATTTTCACAACCAGTTACAATTCATGTTTTTTCCCAAAACCTTATACATGAAAAGCAAAAAAAGGAGTAAGGCATTACCAGCCCAGACTACGATCAGGGTGACCTCACACATACCAGTGTACAATCAATAAACTGACTTGTTTCGAATCTACCTTTTATTTACAAAGAATGCTCATTCCACCCAGAAGGAGTCTCCACGTGACCAAGAACAGGGTCTATAAAACTATACTGTGTTTCAGAAGACAGGCCAGACACAGGAACATTACAAATTTGATAATTCTATCTTAGCAGAGCAGCATGATAGATGGCACTTTTATGCTGTAACCTAATAAAATACCCTCTTTTGTCCCTCTGACCAGAATATTGTACTTCAAAGTAGATATAATTAAAAACACCAGGGCATGAGAGCAGTCGTTGGTTTGGATCAGAGAAGCCTCTGTGCAGATGGTGATGCCCACACAACACCAAGCTGCACCTACACCGGAGGTGAGGTCCCCACACCTGGGTGCTCCCTAGCTTCCTGCTCGTGCCCTCAGGACAGGGACCGGACTAATGTAAATAAAGTAAATTAATCAGCACCAGTAAGTTCCTCACCTGTAACATTATAGAGTTCGGTTTCTAAAAGGTCTTCAGGCTTCGGACAGGATGATGCCATTAACATTTCTCAAAAGCCTTTGACCCTTTGGCAGACCAGCAGGAAGACCGCCTTGTATTTCCTTACAGGCTAACTCTATTTGCAAGACACATTTAAAGATATTAGCTAGAGGGGTTTCTGAACGCCAACCTGCATCTCTGTGGAGCGCACACCATGCCGGCCTACGCAGCTCCCACAGGCGCATGGAGGCTGCAGGAGCAGCAAGAGCACGTGGCCACCCAGGACCATACCCCACAAGAGACTTCTGGCTATTTCATGCAAGAATAGCAGCATAAAGACAATGAGAAATACGATTCGAAAGGAAGGAACTCATAGCATCGTACGCTCCTTGCAAGAACAACTCCTTTCTGACGCTGCCAGGACAAGGGGGTTCAAAATGCAGGTGTCAGAGGGACCCCCCCAGACAGGGGTCTCCTTTTACACACACACGTACAAGTGCCCCGTGAGGAAGCAAAGGTTGCCTGAGCTGAAAGCTTGGTTTTCCTGAGTAACACACCTCTTACATACTTCTTCCTTTCTGAAATACTTAGGAAAATTTTCCTTTAAAAAAATACAGTGACAAATGTCTTCAGTCAGAGAGCTAAATACTATGTACTTATCCTTTCAGGAAATACCTAACTTGTGTAGAGGGTTAAATAGATGTAAAACTAGACTATGAAAGTCTACATATTAAGCAGTTTTTAAAACTTGAACTGAAAAGAACCCTTGAATTCTTCAAAAAATGAAGGTTCAGTAGTAAAATAATCCTGTTAGCTTTGCTGGAAGTGTAGAGTAGTCTCCATAAAAACAACAGTCCCACTGAAAGCCATACAGCAAATGGAAATCTGTGTCTGTTTAAGGCAAACACCACTATAGGGACGCACAGGAAGGCCTAAATAATTTTCTTACCTCCACAGGACAAGCTTTTCAATACAGGTGGAGCCACATGAGGGTGACATCTTAACGATAATCTTCTACTGCCCTGCAATTCCCCAAAATAATTCCCTACCCATTAAGGTATCAGCTTGGAAAAAACACCTTGCATTCTCTTTGTTTCCTCCCTCTCTGTGCTAGCACAAGAGACATGGATGTGGCAGACAGTGAACGTTAAGGGTTTCAATACTCTACTTGTCACTACTCATCTTCCAGGGATGGCAAATGAGTACAGGTCTTCAACTACACCAATCCCCAACACTTCCTTGGTATTCCACGTTGAGATCTGAGTCCCTGCAATCTACTTCTTTCCAACCCCACAAGTAGCAACATGTACCCTCCTACAGATTTTGTCAATGCCAGTAGAAGCTGTGACATCAGGCAGGAGTGACAAACAAAGCACGAACAACTATTCTGATTTTTTTCAGTTTTCTACGACACTTGTTGCATACATCCTTATGGTAAAAAGTAAATTAGTTTCCATCGCACACATAAGCCAGTACGTGACTTTGTTTCTGTATTATAGGAAACACTTTGAAATTAGAGAGAAGGGATAGAGAAGGGCAAAATAAAAAGGTGGTTATAATTTACAACAAAGGCTGCTCAGTTTGTAGCAAACAATTGATCAGATAAGCAAAAAAAACACCAAAAAAAACCCAAACAAAAAAAAACCCCCCAAAACAAAAAACCTGAAAACAGACCCATTGTGTATTTCATATCCTAGAATCTCTCAATTTTGAGCATGTAATTTCTGCCCCCCACCCCTCACAGAACAGAACAATTTGATATTTCAATCCTAAAGTAATAAAACAAAGAAACGGCTTCATTTACATGGAGAAAACTGATGAAACTTCATTTGTAGTCAAGCTCTTCATTGCACAGATTTGACACAGGAGCCCACTTAAAGCTCAACAGGAGTTTCTGAATAGCTCTTTGTGTGACACACTTGTTCTAGAAAAATCATTTGCTTTTGTTTTTATTTTACTGGTTCCACTTTACAGATAAAGTTAATGAGAATCTAAGCAGCCATCCTATTCCAGAACAAAAATGTTTAAAGGTAAGAAATAACCAGGAGTACCCTACGTGTGTAGAGAAGTCCCCTGCACACATTTTTAAGATGAAATTTCAGAAGAAATTCAGCTATTCTAGGTTTCTGTATAAATGAAAAACTAATCTACTCTGGCTAAAGAAAATCAACTACGATGAAAACTTTCAGCTAAGAGCAAAGAACACAGTTTTTCTCCTGTTGTTTCACCATCTACCACTAAATTGGGAATTTTAACTCATTCCTTTTTGTTTTCTCAGATAAGTTTTTTTGCCTTTTAGAAGTATAAGATTACTTAAAAAAAACAATTACCAAAAAAACAAGGAACTTTTTCAAATCTCCTATTTTTTCTAGGTACACTATCCTCTAGGTAGTCAAACCGTCTTTTGCAGATCTCCAAGAAAACAAGCAAAACTGTCTTATCACAAATAAACAGAGTCAGGAACTTCAGGAAAAATACTGAAAAAGCTTTCAGTATTCCACTGCAAGCAAGCCAAATGGAAATCCCATTGATGCAGAGCAGTCATATAGTCCTTTTGCATGTATCCATCCTTTCTAGATGAAAGATTTCAACTGTCAGATAAACACAGGACAAAATGGCAAGAATAAAAAGTCTGAAAACAGAAACCTGTTGTATTGGTTGTGATACACAATACAAGTTAGTAATGTTTCTATGAATTATGACTTTTTGTAAGTTACTATTACACTTTCCCCCCCCTTTTATTGTTCCCTCTCCCTGAAAATATGATCCCCAGCCATTTGGTTAAAAAGAAAGCGTTTCCTGTATACTCTTGTATCTGCTGAAATGTTATTTGCCAATTACTAACACCACCACCTATCATCAACTCTAGTATTATTAGGTCTGTTTTAATATGGTAAAAAGCAACTATTCTTTCATCTGAAAATATGGGCTGCATTAAAATACAAAACAAGTATCACAGATAGAAATATCTTTCAGTTAAAGAATAGATTTTAATCTCAGTGTTGTGATTTAATAACAGAAAATTACCAAGCAATCCAGGGTGAAAGCAGCATATTATACAAAATACAGAAGAAAAGTGGACAAACACAAGATAACCATGAAATGTTTGAAAGTCCAAAGAAAAAAAATACTTTTTCTTCAAGGAGTGTTGCCCTAAATTTAGATGTGAACTCTGTGTCTCTCTAAAAGAGCAAAAGAGGAAACTGAATCACATACCACTTCATAGACTTGAATGAGACTTATTAAGTTGAATGATGTTTACTTCAGGCCATAAAGAGCAATACAATTTTCATCAAAGCTCACCAAATTAAACTTTTCTCCCACTTTCTTACCCCTGGCCCAACTGATTTCCCCTAAAACTTAATCGATTTTGCACTGAGAAACAGAAGAGTTGATACAAACCCTTCCTATCAAACCAAAGAATCCAGGAGAAGACACTCTAGAGTGTGAGAGTATTTAATGCATGTAAATTTAAGGAAACAAGGTTTATAGAGAAAGGTAGAAATACTTAATAGGCCAATTCAAACATTCTGAGAAAAGACAGGCTTCTAGACACATCATCCCTTCCCTCAGCAGTCTTCCACTAACACTAATGTATATTTTATTTTAATGAGTAGCATTAAAATTAGACCTTAGGAAGATTAGTACAGGGAGTATCCATTCAGTTCATCCTCCTCACTAAAACAACTGTGAATCTCCTGCAACTGCCGGATTACCCAGCGCTCCCTGATCTCGGGTTCCTATAGTGCTGACATCTGCAGCAGCAAACAGGCTGCACATCTGCAAAACTGTTGGGACCACAAGTCCCTGTGCTGTGAAATACAACAGGGAGAGACAAGTAGGAGAAGCCTAGTTGTCTTTAAACCCACCACCTAACAGCAAAGACAGACTGCAATAGGTAGGCAGGTGACTTCAACGCACCATGATGGGGGGTAACGATCCAGACACCTTCCAGTGTTCATACAAAACAAGCATGACCTCCAGAAGTCAATAGTGGCCTTACACAAGTGACAGCTTCGATCACCCACACAAAAGGTTTTTCTCTCAAGTCTGTAAGTCTGTTGTTCTATCTTTATGGAAAATATATCACTATGGTAATGTCAAAGCAAGATAAAAAATGTCCAAACCCTTGGCAGAAGCCAACAATCTTGGCATGTACCATTGCCTGGTTAACGCTTGACTGCTTCAAATGGACAAGATTCTATAAAGAATAATGCAGCAATAAAAACTGCACAGCAACCAGGTTCACGTTGTATTTCGGTTCAGTATAAGAGGGAGAAGTACGGGATTGCTGCTTATTATACGGCACCAACACAGCATAGCTGTGAAAGAAAATGGCTCAATAAAGAAAGGAGTACAGTCTCTCAATATAGCTAGAAGGTGCCTTTTCCAAGAAGGATATGCTTCCTTATGGCACCTAACAAAAGAACTGCACTCTTTAAACTGTTATTCTATACTTTAAGAGTCACTTACTCATCCACCAAAAAACGCAGATAAACCATTAAAAAAAATGACTCCCAGAACACCAATATAATTTGACCTTGCTTACTTACTGAAACTAAAAGTGCACACATGAACAACAAAAAAGCACTTCTGAAGTAAATGTCGCTAGTAGAAAAACACAACAGATGTGGATACCACTTAGAATTGTTCACATATGATCCACAGTGTGATTTTATATATTAGATTTAAGTAGGGGTTTATACCAATTCTGCAGAGAAGCATGATTTGTAATAACAGTCATTTTTCAGTTTGCTCATATTTCAAAATGTTCTGCTAAAAATCACAGCTCCTCAGTTTATCTTTATGGTTGACTGGGACCGACAAATTCAGTAGGGGTTATGTATCATTAATACCACAATAAAAGGAAGTGCATTAGTGTGTATAATTATTGAAAATGTTTTTATTAAACTGATGGTTCTTTGGTTTCTCTACAAAGAAAAAAAAAATATGCCAAGAGCTGTAAAACAGAGGTTGAAATCCATAATTGCTAAACAACAAATACACCATAGGGTGCAAGGGAGATGGAAAGCATCCAGACAACTTCCACATCTGTAGGAAAGTAGCGTGTAATTATCCTCAATCTATGCAAGATGACAACATGTAATTGGCATTATGCTTCCCAAGACACAGCTTGTAGCAATGTACTGTTCAAGAGACCTTCAAAAGATCTTTAGAGCATAGGTTAAAAAGTTAAAACTGAAGCCAACCAGGAGAGGCGAGCATGATGTTGTCCACAGTCTGTTAACTGCTGAGTTTTTGCCTACTAGGTGTTTAAGGTTGGTAAACATTTATTTCAGAGGCATTTGAGAAAGAAATAGTCCAGAATATGCTACATGCAAAGAAATAAATGTGATACCTCTACTCGCTCCTCTACTATAACTCTCCCTACTGGCTAGTTATTAGACTCTGATCATTTTCCTGGAATAAAAATTGAAAGAAAAAGATGTTAATTACTCCATTTCTGATATCACTTATGTAAACTGTGCATGATTTTTTTTTTAATTATTTTAAGATGCCAAAAAGGAGCAAATAGGACCTAGATGACATACTTCCAACATTTTACTAGGTATACTCAATCCTAATGCCAGATTTACTTTTTTAGTCAAAAACTGAAGGAAAATAAATTATGCAAGTTTCAAACATTGGCACATTCATGAAAAATGCTATCACGAATTAATGAAATAAGTTTTTAATTTTCCATCAATAAATTCATAGAATGGTTTGGATTGGAAGGGACCTTAAAGATCACCTAGTTCCAGCCCCCCCGCCATTCCATTCTATGCTCTCTGTCAATTATGTACAAAATAAAACAGTCAAAAGAATATAACATCGTCAAGAACGGGACTTTGAACTTTGTGTGTGTGGCAGAAGACTAGCTTCCTCCTGTACTTCTGAAAGTCCTCAACTATTTGGCTTCCTCCCGTAAGGCATCTTTCAGAGTTCATTCTAAGTCCACCTTCTCTAATAATAAATCTAATACTTGGAAATCTGCAGCAATACATTTTGGCATGAGCACATGATTTGCTACATGTTTGCACACTACTATATTATGACCTTTTCAATACTATAATGATCAAACACTTTTTAAAATCCTTGGACTTGACATAGATGTGTATGCTGACTATCTCACAACAACATACTAAGCACCATATTTTCTCCTTTCACATACCCCATTCCCTCCATAGCAAAATTTCATCCATTTTTGGCTTTAGCAAAACTCTAGAAACACTCAAGTACTCAAGAAAAACTGTCTAAAAGACTGGGCTTTCACCTCCAGCCCTGGACCACCTGCCCAGAAAAAGGGACTACGAAAATCAAGCAGTGTTAATGTGCGTAAATTCACTGCCAAGAGGTCCTCATTTTCACTAGGACACTCCAAAGGTCTCTGCAAATCAAGGAAAGTGGAAAAGTGTTCTAAAAGACCACGAAAAAAAAGCTCATATAGAAAGGTCCTGCAACTGTATTTGTGTTTGCACGACCCCATTTTATTTTACTTTTTACAAGTATTTACCTAGTCTTCTACTGATTTTTAATGAATAACACAACATGGCAAATCCGGGCAGAACCCATTGCAACTCAACTTATAAATGAAGATATCTCAAATACAATTATTTTTGCTTCCCAATAATTGTAACTGCTGTCACACTAGTGTAACTCCGCAACTTCACTCCAGTACTAACAGGACACAGATGTGAATTGCTATTGACAGAGCGCCAGGCAGAGATTGAGAAGCCACTAAGATATCTGTTCCATCTACCCACTCTCTCGGACAGATAAGTTTTAATATAGAATTATTTGACAATATGTTTGAATGTCCATACAAACGTTCAAATTATATTATTTAGCATTCCAAGGCAACCCAATGTTTTGTGATGGAAGATAGCGCCCATAACAGGCTATTAAGACTAAAAGCCCATGCCAGTAACTCCGGAAATCAAAACCTAGCACAGAAACCTGGATTCTTCAATTCCAGTCCTACATTTTATTCAGCGGGGACATGACCTTTCACATTCTTAAAACCTCAATTTGAAAAACGAAACTCTTAACACCAGCACCCTAAACATGTCAGAAATTTGGTCCCCACATTTCTTATCCTATGCAAACATTTCAATCTTCAAGTTGCTTGTAATGCTTGCAGAATTCAAATTTCGTAGGATACCTAAAAAGTGCATTAGAAAAAAAGTACAGAAGAATTTGACTCATTATCTCCGAGTCAATGTATTTTATTCACTGCTAATTTCAAGCAGAGAACCTTTCAAGAAGGTTAACAGAGAGGTATTAGACAAATAATTTATAAGGCCTCTTTTAAGATCTGTGAAGGAAAAATTAAGTTTCTTAGGTCACATTGACCAGAAGAAAGCACAACATGTCTCCAAAACAGTTCTTCAGGGTTCCCATCCAGCAGCAGTTTGGAAATAGATGAAAAAGTGCCTGACAGCATCATCACTGTATAAACATCATATGAACAAGGGAAACAAAAACAAAAAATAATTCTTCAGAAGTTGCACTAATATATAGTTTAAGAAAGTATTTATTCTCAAGGTTGATATGCATATAAAAAGAAATTTAACAGATGTGAAATTTAAAAAAAAAGAGTACACTGAAAATGAATACAAAATGCTTTTAACTTGAAATGTTATAATTAACTGTGCAAAAATAATTCTTTGCAAGATGCTATTTCATATTTGGCATTACAGTGAAGCCTACAGTCTGCATAAATGATGTCACAGGCACAAACAAACCTAATGAAACGCTAATTTGGGCCTGGATGAGACTTCCTAGGTCAGAAACAGCAAGTACCAGTAACAGCTAAGCTGTTTTTCAGAAATAAACTGTTCTGTTGGCCATATGTACACAAAGATGTTTTTGTACATCAAATACAGTTAATATGTGTTATAGATAACAAAGAGCCAGCAGCACAGCGCCAGTTTGTACACTTCAGGCTCCCAGGACGCTCTCAGTACGTGAGCCTGAACAGCGCATTGCCAACAGATTGATTCAGCCTGGTGGTATTTTTTGTGGGTTAGAAGGTGGTGTGGTTTAACCCGCAGGCAGCTAAACACCACACAGCCGTTCACTTGCTCCCTTTCCACCAGTGGGACAGGGGAGAGAATCAAGGGGGAAAAAAAAGTAAAACTTGTAGGTTGAGATAAAGACAGTTTAATGGGACAGCAAAGGATGATGATGATGATGATAATAATAATAATAATAATATTACTACCACTACTACCACAAAATAGGTGATGCACAATGCAATTGCTCAGCACCCACGGACTGATGCCCAGCTCATCCCCAAGTAGTGATCCCCCACCTAGCCAAGTTCCCCCAGTCACATGCTGAGCATGATGTCATATGGTACCAAATATCCCTTTGGCCAGTTGGGGTCAGCTGTCCTGGCTGTGCTCCCTCCCAGCTCCTTGTGCACCCCCAGCCTCCTCGCTGGCAGGGCATGAGAAGCTGAAAAGTCCTTGACTTAGTGTAAGCACTACTTAGCAACAACTAAAACATCAGTGTGTTATCAACATTATTCTCATCCTAAATCCAAAACACAGCACTATACCAGCCACTAGGAAGAAAATTAACTCTATCCCTGCCAAAACCAGGAAAGAAAGTATTGCCCAGGTAAAACAGGGAAGTAAGACACAGGTAAGTCAGGCATTTGTCTGAACAAAAACAGTGCCACAGAGATGAAGACTGACTGTGGGACACGGTTATTTGAAATTCCAGCATTCTGCCTGAAAAATAAAAAAAGCTATTTCTATTAACATGCACTCATGTAAGTACAAAATGAATACCAGACAAAAAGCAAGGGTACAAGTTTCCCAAACATTGGCATCTGCTCAAGACTATACACTGATTTGGAAACACTCTCTACATAATTTTTCAACAAGATCATCAGTGAATAGCAGCTGAAACAACTGCCTTCCCAACGCCGTCAGACACGAGGCTTGGCACATGTCTAGTTCGCCCTAACAAGCGTTCTATGTTTTACTCGAACTGGCTGGTTTCCATATTGAGTGCCGACTAAACAATGACCAAACATCTCCCAGTTATATCCCATGTACGACCAAGACAAGAATATTTATAGACAGGAGCCAATGCCAACATTAGGGCATACTGCCCAACAGCTCATGGACCGAGACCAATTTATTACTTTAATTGCCACCCTCTATACAGAAGACAGTAAAGCAGAACACTGTTTCCACCTTAAGTCTGAATTTTCTTAAATAGTTAAGTCTAAATCACATCCCTCAAGCTCTTTATAATAGATTATGGTTTTATAATTTTCCAGACAGGACGTTAATCCCCATATATCAACAGAGATGTGAGTTTCAGCTTTACTAGTTCTTTACTCTCACTATTCAAAATGTCCCTAGAGAGAAAATTTCATTAACATTAAGACTAGAAGTAAACTACTATAATCTAAAGGCCCAACAAACATTTGTAATATTTACAGAAATACAAGTCCAATATCCTCAGTAATGTTCAGGAGAAACAAAAATTGCAGATGAGAAGAAATACATCCAAGAAAACATTGAGCAACTCACTCTGCTGTTTCTCCTAACTCATTGCAGCTCTCCATATGCAGCCCAGAACCTCTCCCCTCCCACATCAACAGGGACACGTATGGACCCACACCCTTCCCACCCTGCCCTTGCCTCACTCCCCATAACCTTCCAGGGCATGCACCACCCTTCTCCCCCAGACGATGACTGCTGGACTCCTCATGACATTAACTTGTCAGGATATGGGCAAGAAAGGTCTAGCCAAGATAGGCAACTACAACAAAACAAAATGTTTTTGTTGGAAAAACATATCAAAGTAATGTTGTAATAATATTTCTTTTCTTCAGTTATCAAGGCTTAAGTGTTAAAGGAGCTTCTAGATAGCAAAGACCGCTGCTGCCATCAGCAGTATCAAGCTACAGAAGACATGTCTTTCAGATTTCAATTTTGATGGAAATATTAGTTTATCAGAACCTAACATCCAGTTCAAAATCTGAAAATTACTCTCTCGAGAAGACGACTCAACCATACAAAGTATGGCTCACACAAGAAAGTATGCAAAAACTTCCAATGTACATGGGCATGCAGGACACTATGTGTGCAGAAAATTCACCTAAGTTCAATAGGACACCTAGCACAGGTAGCTCCTGATATGCAAAAAGGTCAGAGTTGGGGCTCTGCTTCATATGGGGCAGCATCACATCAGTCCACAGACTAAAAGGTTACTTTTTGTACATGTCTTTCATGTAACACGTCTGCGTAGAAATATTTCCTCCAGAGATGCATCTTCAGTGCAAAGTGCCTGTGGAATAGCAAGACATCGGTGGGAATCTTGCTTAGGAGGGGATGTTCCGTTAACTGGAAGACAGCAAAGCAGATCACACATCACAAAGTTGTTAGAGCTTAAGCAAACCTATTCCATCCACAGTGGCTTGTATAGTTATATGGGAAGCATATGTTCTTATGTCATATTGATGACACTGTCAAAAAAAAAAAATCTTGGTTGTAAATTAAACTGTGTTATAACTTCTCTTTTTTGTGAATATTGAAATTCTATGTGTTTATAAGACATTCGGGTACATTTTTTAAGTAAGAGAAAAATACTTCAAATAGATTTTAATCACATTTTTGAGACAGAAAGGACTTATCTTCATATCCTATGTTAAGCAAGGGGCAAACCTTTGGGTACATCTTAGAAGAATGATCATAAACCAGTAATAATCTTGTGGAACTACATTACTTTTTGCCTTTATATTTAAGGCCCTTAAGTTGGGGGGGGGGGGGAAAGGAACTCAAGAAAGATCACGAAGAGTTCAAAAATTCCAGGGTCTTAATTAATCTTTCCAAGGTAAGACAGTCCTGCTGGTTCCTCTTTTTAACTTGCCTGGAAACGCTATTCTGTTTTCACATGGAATAGAACTTCTTGAAAGATCTCAAATAACTTCATGGCATAAGGTGCAGTAGCTTTTGTTTGGTTTTTTAATGTTTTTCCAAAACAGAAGGGTTATACTCAGACTGCCTGATCATTCAACAAGCTTCCCCTAGTGACAGTTTTCACCAGTCCAGATGAAGAAAAACCTTACAAGTCCAAACCATGTCAAATCTGCACAGTAGCCAAAAGAGATACATCAGCATTTGACAGCCACGGCATACACCGTACACTATCAATCAAGTATTGCTATCATGAAGGTAAATAACATCAAACTTTACAAGGTAAAGCCTTTGGGTTTTGTTCTTCTCCCTAGTCTCTATGCATTATTTTAAGAAAGAATCACGGCTACAGATACCCTTATCATGTGCTTGCAGAACAGAAAGGTCACATCCTGCAAAACAACACAAACTCTGAGATAACAGGACGGCCACTTACTTATCCCTCAAACAAAGAATGTCATATTTTTATCTTGATTGCTCAACTACAGAGAAGTTGCTTTCTTCTGCTAACTTCAAAGAGATTTAAATTTTTCATATTCTACATTTAAGAATTGTTCAAATAGTCCAAACTAAGGTAGGAAAAAAGAAGTGGAATACAGAATTGTCCTGCTGTGTAAGATGCGCGCTATTTCTACCACACTGTAATACAATACTGGTATAGCACACTATACCAGTATGTTCTTATCTAATCTGAAACCATTTCTGAAAGAAGTTGTAAACCATCTCTATGGTACCTTTAGCATGAAACACTGTCCTCATCAGTTTTTAAAACTCAGACCCATCCTCATGATTTAATGGAAACAGAAACATGCAAACTGAAAAAGAATATTCTTCCCAAACTATTAAAATACTTCCTGCTATAGAGAAACATGTTTGCATTGTACAGATACAGTTGATAGTAATGACTGGCTACTTGGGGATGAGGGAACGAAAGGGACTGTTCACAAGCGCATGTAGTGATAGAACAAGGGGTAATGGCTTTAAGCTGAAGGAGGGGAGACTGAGGTTAGATATTAGGAAGAAATTGTTCACTGTTAGAGTGGTGAGGCACTGGAACAGGTTGCCCAGAGAGGTTGTGGAGGCCCCATCCCTGGAAGTGTTTAAGGCCAGGCTGGATGGAGCTTTGGGCAGCCTGGTCTAGTGGAGGGTGTCCCTGCCCATGGCAGGGGGGTTGGAACTAGGTGGTCTTTGAGGTCCCTTCCAACCCAAACCATTCTAGGATTCTATGAAAGAAAGAGCTGAAAGCAAAAGATGCAAACTGCATGTTAGAGCTTGTAACATGTAGAAATCAATGCAGAAACACAAGGTTAATGAGATCTTATTAGCATTAATTTTAATTTTATTTTTATTTGCAATGGATTTAGACCAATATGGAAACTTCAACCCATCTAACTAAATCTACACAGTGCTGCCCAAACAGGCCATGAACGTATCCTTACTGCTTGGGTGAATCTGTGATTCCCTCCACACACGCGCAGACCCACGCGCCCACGCAGCACAAGGTCAGGATGCTTCATAACGTGAAGTGAATACATACGGAGCACAGACTGTACATAAAGGCAAACCATGCCTGCATCACGCACTGACAGCTTCTCACCTATTTTTAAAAGTGCTTTTAATTTCTTTAAGTGACTGAGCTGTCTTTGCCATTCAAGAAACACTTCTCTCTCAGCATTTTTCATAACATGAAATGGCATTTTCCGACAATGCTTCTGCGAGAGGCCTGCAGGCTGACCTCATGCAGAGCACCTACTCCAACTCAGTAATTAAAAATTTAAATATCGGGTTCATACACTCACTTCCAACTTACCCTAATTTGCACTTTTCAGTAGTTATCAAATGGGCAATGTCATGATCTAATTACACAGCAACAGAAGAAAAAGAAAAGGCTGAACAACTGTTATTACTCCCGGCAGCCTCATCCGGGCTGTAACCTCACAGTATTTAACAGATAAGCCTTGGTACAATATACTTGACATTTACATTTTCAAACGTATGTTCTATCCAACTGCCTTCACAATATTGGTTTAATTAAGATACAGGACATTACTGGCCAGAATCACTTCACTAAAAAGGCATATGTTAAATAGTCCTATAACCAGTATAATATAATTGAGCTCTGTCACTTGAAAAACCGCTGCTTAAGTAAAAGAAAAATCAATATTCCCTCTTTTCACAATGTTTTCCATTTCACTCTGTGCAATCAAAGCAGTCTGAATAGCACTAGAAATGCATACCGAATACAGTCAATGGTACCAGAGGAACATAAAGAATACACTGAGATTTAAGCACAATTTTAGAGCAGTGGGTTTATTAATAATAATTCAACATCTAACATGGCATTTAATCAAGGTTTAAAGCATTTAACTCTGCCAGTGAACAAAGACAGAAGTTCCTGAACACCATTACCAATATGAAGTAAAAGCAACATTGATACCCATTAAGCACAAAGAAAGGCAAACACGACAAAAATGAAGAGAAACTAAAGGTCAAAATTATAGGATGGAAATCAAAATGCAAAACATGCATTCCAATCATTCCTACTGCTTGAGGTGCTGAAATCATGCTCTGCAGCAAGTGGCTCAACTCACAGGGTCGTATTACCAATCATAAATCTTCCATATAATGAAAAATGTATACAAGAGGAAAACGTACAAGTTACTATTCCTTCTTCCATGTCATAAGGAATTTTTCAGCAAACTTTACAGGTTTACCACTCTCCTAAACAAGTAGGACAGGAAAAAAAATTATTCACAATAATGTTGCAAAAAATCCAGCAACAATGTATTGTTTTAGAAACAAAGACTGGTTTCCCTCAAAAACAATGTGTAAAAACATCACAAAACACAAAGCAAATTAAATAGCTCTCTTTGGCAGTAAAAGATGTACATGTTTTACTTAGAGGCACAGACCGTTGCCTTCATTAGAGCAAAAACTCCCAAATATCATTGATATTTGAGCTACTTGGACTGGTAGATTGACTGCTAATGACACCAATTAGGGCTTTTAAAATAGGCTCCATTTGTGAACTAACACCTACATTAGCGAAAAAGAAAAAAGATGGTATTACTGTACACGTGACAATGGGAGGTTCTCTAGCACAAATACAAATTTGGGGGCTCAAGACAGCAAATATCTCTGCCTAACAACCTAAAGCTCCCTAGATTTAAACACTGCAGTGCTTTCTTCTAGTTTTAAAATCTCTGCATGGGAAACATTCATTAAAATATGTTAAACCTTTCCAAAATTTTTTTAAGACCTTAAAATCTTTCCACCTGAAATACTGATTCCTTTGATTTCTACTATCCAGCAAGAGAGAGAAACATAGTCTCTATATAGAAATTTCCTACCGCAAAGTGTTTCTTGAGCTCTCATTAATGGACCCTATAGAGAACATTCCTAAAACACTGATGCAGATCTCCCCCCATGTACCACCTACCACCCACCTTCCAGAAGAACTCGCAAAAATCATGACTCTAAAAATTCCTACCTTCTGATGTTAGTACCAGGAAAAGCCCCAAAATTATCTTTACTAAAACCACTCCAAAAGTCAGGATTAGAATCAAATTATGCCTTTACTATATGTGAGCATTCTAGTCATGAGAAGCTACACACATACATCCACAACAAAGTATTAACTTTTAGAAACTGAAACCAAGGAAAATCAAATGCATCCCAAAATCTCATTCAGGTATATTAAAAATGCTCCTGCAACTTGGTTATCACTCACTGTCATACCAAAAACTGAAATCTGTGCCCGGTGTTAAGGATCTTGGATTTATTTTTTCAAGGGCAGCAGTAAGGGAGTTCACAAGAGGCAAGCAAGACACCTACTTGCTAGAGCTATGAAATAGAAAGCCTAATTTTGGATGGTTCAAGCTCCAAATAGGTATCAGGGCCAGTAAAGGGAGGTGA
The DNA here is from genome assembly GCF_028858705.1 of Grus americana. Classification (NCBI taxonomy): domain Eukaryota; kingdom Metazoa; phylum Chordata; class Aves; order Gruiformes; family Gruidae; genus Grus; species Grus americana. Next base: position 154,022,721 of record NC_072853.1, read on the forward strand.
GAACAGCAGCCATCATTCACAGGTGATCCAAATGTTCCCTCTGTACTTGCACCAAGTCAACAAGAGGAGACTGTAATCTGTAACAGCCAAGTCCATTTTCATCAATACAGCATGTCAATCCTATCCTTTCCCTTCCACCCGAGCAATCAACCTGCAATACCAGATCTCAAAATTTGGTGTCAAATGCTCTAAAATGATGCCAACGGCTCGTGGCAATCACTGCAAAAAGACACGCTCCGCATTGCAGCCTGAGGGTAGCAGGCAGAGGTCTGGGCAGCACACTCCGCTCTTACAAAATGCTGTTGCTCTTGCTGCAGGGAAATCTCTGAACCAGGAGAAAGAAATGGAGACCAACAAACTCAGAAGAAAATGAGAGAACTTTCAAACTTGCTTCCCACTCAGTTTTACTCTTGAGACTCTTTTTGGTTCTGCTTCCCCACGTCTGTGTCTTACCTGATGCACAGACTCTCCCTTGAGAATTTCTCTTTATCAATAAGTGTAGGAGGTTTTGTATTTTCTACTGGGATCTTATTCAGAACACAACCTTTAAGTGAATTTTTATTAGCAGTTAGTGACATGGATGGTTTTAATCCTGGATTGTTTTCATACACAATCTGAACAACTTAAAATAGTTCTCTACTGAAAAAGACATAGGAATTTATCTCAAGATACTTTACAGCTATAAAATACACTTGCTTTTAACAGCCCAAGAACTAGCTTAAGGTCTCCTTTCTGCAGAGAATGTTAGTAATTTGCAATTTAGCTCCATTTTAATTTAGAACAAATACTCGATATTAAGGAATACTATTAAGAATTAATTACTATTATTTTTAATTCTTATTTCTTTTCCAAAAGGCAATTGCCCTCCAGCGTACCACAAACACTGAAAAACTTTGCATCTCTGAATCCAAAGTAGCCTAGCAAGGAGTCAGCTGAACTGATAAGCAGGGAACTAACTACAACTCTGTTGAAGAGACGCGTTTGCTGCCAAGCACAAAGATAACATTCGCAAAACTAAGGAGTGAAAAAAAAAGAAATCTCACATTTTCCATCAAGCATTTCTCACCAGCCACAGAAAGGACCACGTTCGCTATGGGCACAGTTAGACTACTGCAGGGAAGTGAGTTACAACTCAATAGATGAGCTGTTTTTACTGACCAACCCCTATACCCCCTTGCCAGCTACAAACACCTTAATTTCACCATAAGGGCACAACTCAGAATCCACGTTCTACTTTGCCACTGTAATAAGCTCGTCTGCTCTTACCACAGGAGGACATCCTGCCTGCCTTCCTGCAACCTCTTCTCCATGCTGTTTCTTTCAGGAAAACGTTGGCTCCTTACTACTTCCAAGCTACCTGGTTGACTTGATAGTGTTTTGACTTTGTAGCGTTATAAGCATGTCTTTTCTAAATATTACTTCCTAATAAGAAACTAAGGGACTGAAAATTGCCCAGATATCTGCAGAATACAAATGCTGGCATATTTTTGCCAGTAAGAGGGCTGTGAAGACTAAGCACACCTGGTCCATAGTTGCGTTCAAAACATACAGCCATCTGCTGGAACAACGACCAGACGGTGGCAAGAAAAAAGAAACCAACTGTACAGACTAGGAAATCAATGTATAGTCAAATTAAAAAGATTATTACAAACCTTGTTTCACCACGTGAAGTAGTGTTCAACACAAAAATATAAAAGGGATTGGCATAGTACAATGTGGGGGGAAAAGCAGAAATGCAAAAAGACAAAGACCACAGTTCCGATATCTTTTCTTCTTCTTGTGACCTAATCTAAAAAACAAGCTACAGAAGACAACAGTGTTACCATAAAGTACTAGAGATACCATTTCCTCTTTAGTTCTATGCTAGGTTCATAATAAATAAATAAAAAAAGAAGCTTTGCCAAACATTTTTCATTAACAACTCCGAAGTATGTATTCCATATTAAGTCACTGTGGTGTTTTGGGGATTGTTTTGGTTTGAGTTTTTTCCCCAATATCTGTCTTTTATGTAAAAACCCAGATTCAATTAATTTAAGCATACATCAAATTCAGACAAGGATACAGTTTAAAGATGTCTAAGTATACAGACACCAGAATAACTCACTCATTAGCAACATGTAATATGCTTTAATAAATTGTATTACTTGATTCTGATTTTTATTAAAATCATAGTGAAGACTAAAGTGAGAATCAAATTATTTCCTGCTTATTCGCAATTGCCATTTTCTCAGTCTGTTACTAGACTGACACCACTATAGTTATGGGAATTATTTTCTACGGTTTTATTGTATAAACTAGCCATAAGCATTTTATAGCTTTATAGAAGCACTTTGTTGTGCAGCTTTTACATTTAACCTGATTTCTTGTTCTTTGGGATGTAAGAGAGTGAGTTCAGCATAAAGTAAGGAAGATAAAGCAGGGTCACGCGTCAACGACCCACCACACAACAGCTTGTGTGTTAGAGAGAGTGGTAGGACCTCAGAGATATGAAATATTTAAGTCTCTTGAAAAGACAATAAAGTCTATTCCAGACTCACAGGAGGAAATATATGCATTTCCAGCATATTTAATAAGTGTAATAATTGGAGTGCTGAGAAGTTAGGGTGATAAAGAGCTACATTTATCTTTTCCAGCACATTAGTGTACAATTACAGTTGGCCTAAAAATAGGCCAAGTCACTCGTAGTGGAAAAGATCAAGAATTGTGTAACTTGAGTGACTTGGTTTATTTTTAGGTCAGTCTTAAAAAGATCAAGAATTTCACTAGATTAGGGAAAAATATAATTGCTGTTGGCAGTCAGACAGACATTTTTTTGAACACTAAAGCTAGGAACTTAAAAAATTTATTTTAAATAGATCATGAAATAATGTCCAATTTATGCAACTTGTTGATAAAAGACAATTCCTTGACTGACTCAACCAACGATAGCAAAACTTTCTTTTTGGAGGGCATACGACCAAATTAGACCTCTCATACTTTTAAATCACTGTTTTAAAAAGGCTCGACATTTTACTCTACATTTTCTCACTATATCTAATGAAAGAAAATGCATGTTTATGTATGTTTAAGCATACTACTGCTAAAACAAACTGGCAATGAATTAACATAATCAGTAGAGAAACTCAATTTTCTCCCCTGCATGTGCAGGTGAATACACAGAACAGATTGATAACTCCCATTGCGAGTGTGGCTAAGTGTTTCTAAGCAACCTTGCTCCATCATCTTCTGTGCTTCTGTGACAAAAACAAGTGAAGAGTTTGAACTGCAGTCTGATAGAGCTGTGAATACTAATAACTAACAAAACAAAACAAAAAAGCATCTTATCACTGATTTCTGGAACATAAAGAAACCACAATTAGAAAAATACTTAAACATGTATAACATTAAACTGAAAATTCAAACAATTAAATTTAAGTGCATCTTCAGTAACTATGTAAGAAATAAGAATGCAGATTTCAAACAACCAAATCAGGTAATTATTTTTTTCATATGCATCTCTTCTGCAGCACAAAATATCTACGAACATATCCATTCCCGAAATCTGCAAGCACACAACTAGAGATGGCAACATTTCTTGGGCAGAGAACTTACTTTAATGCTGTTATCACTTCCTAATAGCCATCCCACAATCCACATCAGCAGAAAATTAGTTGTTTTGACCTCACCATCCAGATGCATCATGCATCATCACACAATAGTATTGGAAATGGAAATGCTGAAAGCAGCATGCTGCTATTCTACCCCCAAAATTAGCCTGAAGTTATATAATGGTTACTCATTTTCAAAAATTTCATTTTGACAGACTTGCAGGAACTGTAATGTGCAGTAACAGGTCAGAAATTTGCCTACTATTCCTTGTTCATCCACTCCAAATTTTGTTTAATACATAAGAAATGGGGGGGGGAAGAGCCATATGTCTTTTTACAGTCGGGGGAGGGGGGGAATTATACATATCAATTCTCAGTACAACTACTCAATTAACAATTCAACAAAATAAAACCTCACTCTTTAGAAGAGCATTAATTATATTGCTTAGGCACTAAAAATATCTCCCGAGAAAGAGAATAATTTTCCAGAAAATAAAACAAGCTTTGAGGGTTTCCTGTTTACTAGAAATTAGGAAAAAATATGACTACTGTCATAGCCTTTTGGCCTAAGCAAGATGTATTGATAATTAGTATTTTGTCTTTCAAGGAGAAAATCTCTGTGTTTAACTGAACCTCAGTTACCGCCTTCTCTCCACTACTGCAATTTGTCTAAGACAAAATGAAAACAAATTGCAAACCATCAGTAGTTAAAGCACTTCCTAAAAAGGAATCGGAAATCTTCCAGCCAAGTATTGAAAGCAAGAAGTACAAGACAAGAATATGAAAATGAAGGACGCACAGACTCATTTTTCATTCCTGTGCCAGAACACAACGGTGCACGCAGGGCTGACCAGCACCCATTAGGCGCAAGCATCAGTCAGAATCTCATGTGTTAGGTCGGTGCTCGCGCTGCTCTACCACTCCATACAAAGAGCTGAGGGTCACTTGCCACCACCAAATGCATGGCTACAAGCAAGATCTTCACCTTGAGGGGAAAATGCGAATAGATTGATATGTTAACCTCTATGTATTTAGCTTTAACCATCTTTGTTCTCAAATGTAATTCAGAAAACTGTGAAATTAAAGTACCTGCTAAAGCAAGCACCCATCTTGCATGCACTGTTCCTGTATCTTTTTTTCAGTTACACCTTTCATATTTTAGGAATGGACGACAAAAGTTAATGAATCCTCTTGCAACTGTTGGCGTAACCCACCCCCTCAGCCAAAAAAACCAACAATAAAAACAATTTTTCACTGGTGTTTTTACTTGTGAAGTTTTGATTGTAATTCAATAGTTGCTATATGGTGACTTTAGTAAATGCTAACGTAAACTTAGTAATATAAGTATTGACCACAATTGCATGCACAAAAATTGCTTCAGTTCTTAGAGTTGTAAGGAGCTCCAGTATATCATACATTTAACTATATATAGGCTGATCTCAAGAACAGGGGGAAAAATAAAGTTATTTAGTTTTAAAATGTTAATAACAATTATTAATAAATTGTGATTTTATTTTAATACTATAATAAAAGAGTCGCTGACATTTTTCCAAGCCAAAAATAATATTTTTTCCACAACCTCCCTTAAGTGTTTTCTGTTTAATATAACCTTGATGATGTGAAAGTTTCTATGTTAACCTCGCAGACTTAGAGCCGTTGAGTCTGGCTGCATCCCAGACACTCTTAGGCAATGCACCAAATACACAAAGCACAAGATTTTTTTGAAATCACAGGTGTTGTGCTACAGCTTTTTTAGAGGCTTTGCTTTTGCCCAACTGATATCTGAAGAGAAAGGATTTAAGGACAGCCACAAAGTAGCTAAAAATGGATTTTGCATATGCAAGATTTGCCAATGGCCTGAAAATTCAGTCTAATGTATTAAACAAACATAAAAGATACAGTCCTAATACTGTCAAGCAGCTCTTTTAGAAAAGTTAGTACATTTTTATCAGGTAACAGAGATTTTCAGTATATTTTCTACAGCAATAAGTAGCACGACAAAGCATTCTGCCGATGTAAGAATATGACAACATCATTTCAAATGCATACCAAATTGAAAACAGGAAAGCTCTGGAAGAAGCTTATTTTTTTTTTTTCCACTAACAAAATTATATATGAAAGACTTATTCACATTAAAAAAAAACTTACTTCCACCACAGTATCACTAAAGAGTAAATCTAAATACTGTAAAAATACTTTCTAAGAACATAAGGCATAAATATCAGTAATTTATGAAAAAGTTCATTTACAGTTGTTAGTTTTATGCAACATTACCTAGAGATTGATATCTAAGTTATCATATTGATCTACTCTCCAAAACTGAAAGCAATACAGACTAGATGGAGAGAGGATGCATAATGAATTCATGAACTGTGAAATTACAATCTCATTACCATTCTGCTATTCTGGTCCCACACCGCATAGGATGGCTCTGACTGTAATGGGGACTCTAAGAGTGAAAGAACAAACTAGTGGCTGGGCTTCTAGAACCTTTCTTTTCCCATAAAACATCTAATGAAGCTGTCTCTAGGAGAAGGCTTTGCTAATAAAATTATAAATCATCCTCTTGACTCCAACAGAGGTCACTTGAAAGGTTCTCGGCATCTCTCAGAAGAGCCTTACTTCTACAGAAACAGTGTCATCTTTGACAAAGTGATGCTAAGAAGCATGAATAAAACAAGTCAGTCAGGATTTGAAGTGAGAGATAGATAACTTTTATTAGACTACCCAATTTAATAACAATAACAATAATAATAATAACGTAATGAATGTTTTTGGCATACATAAACCCTTCCCCAAGTGTGAAACAAAACCCAGGCTTTTAATAGAATGTAGAACATTGCATAAGCATAAATAATCCTCACTTCTCATTTTAAATTTCTATTTAGAATAAAGTAGGGATTTTTTCCATTAGGTAAATTTCATCTTGTAACACTTCATTAGTCCAAATAATGAACACGTTATGCAAGAGTGCACAAGAAAGCTTACAAAACAATAAAAACTTTTCCACAAGGGTTTCTACTTCTCCACACTAAATAACGTGGATCCCTCCTGCCTCGCCACAGAAGTGCACATTTACACCGAAGCAGGAAATCGTCCCCCACCCCAGTCGTTTCAGGTCTCTTTGCCCAGGTCCAATTGCAGTTCTCTCCACAATTTGCAGAGCTCTTGGACATAATTACACCTCATAGGAAAAATGACCTTAGAAATCACATTTCAAGTCCTCTCTTCCTTGCCTTGTTCTGACTCACTATAGATGGCAAGCAAGATAGGATTAACCAAAGAGGCTCAACTATATCTTGCAGTTAGGAGATAATCACCAATTATTGCTTCAGACAAATCTGATTTAGCCTTACTGCAAAAGGAGAATTGTATGATGGGGAGAGAAAGGGGGAAAGAGACCTTAAGATTTTGATAAAGCAAACTGATTTTCCGCTAAGAAAATCAAATTTTATACTTGAAGCGTTCTCTCCTGATTAATACCACTATATTTTCTAAAGAAATTCTAAACTAAATCAAGTTATTGATCAATTGGGAGTTTTATTCAATTCACTGCTGGCACCCATTTCTCTTTCTCTAAGTATTTATGTAATAAAAATAATAATAAATGGTCATCACCATGAAAGCTGAGTGCCTTACGAATTCTAAGAGGGATGTAATAAATGACTTCCTTGTTTCATTGAAAGCCTTGTCTAAAGTGAGTTTCTCTATAATCAGATGTATACACCATAAATAAGAAATACACACTGATTTACACTGTTTGATAAGAAATATCTTGTTTCACAGTATAATTCATTTCTATCAAAAAACACTATATCATTAATTCTACTTAAATTTGACATTAATTGCATATCTTCACATTATGAAGAACAAAAGGAAAAACAAGCAGTATTTGGGGTATTTTAATGTCCGTTCTTCCTAAGATTTAAATTTAAATAAATCAACGAAGGTTTAGAGGAAAAATTTACAGATCACTATTACAAACCAGTTGTTCCAGGCAACTTCCCAAAGTAGTCATGCTTACTTTCAGAGAAGTTATGGGTACCTCATCTATGGGGCAAAAGAGAAGTTGTGGATGCCTCCAAAAGTCAAGCTCGATAGGGCTCTGAGCAACCCGACTGAGTAAAAGATGTCCCTGCCCATGACAGGGGGGTTGGACTTTTGAAGGTCTATTCCAACCCAGACCATTCTATGATTCTATGATTTTGTTTTATCACAACAGATTTTAAATTTCTATGACAGAAAGAGCCTTTCAAAACCACTTGTTGTTGAGAATGATCATGGAAGCCTACTAATCCAGTGATCACGGAAAGAGTGGTCCAATACTTTCCATCTACACTCCAAGGCAAAAATTTGGGCAATTTGGGTCAGATAAGAAAAATAACAGCACATGTTAAAACTTTAATAAAAGTATATAAAACTTCCTTCGTCCACAAAGATGTTCACTTCATCTTCTCCATGTTTTCGAAGGCGTCTTCCAGTGGTGGACTTGGCTACGCAAAAATAATTCTCCAAGACACAACCATTAGATACATTCGTCACCGATCAATCATTGGGCTAAAATTCCCTCAGAAATCATAAACAGTATTATAGTCTTAATTGCCTCCTCAAAAACAAGCAACAAATAAGAAGTATGCCATAAAGGAGAGCATATCATAGATAATGAGATTCCACAGGTGTATCTTTAATTTTGCACTGCTCTGATACAATACATATTTATTGAATTAGACGAAAACCAGTAAATAGCAGCAGATTCACTGACTGAATGGCCCAGGAAGATCTATATGTGGGCAAAATTATCTTCTGATTCTAAAATAGGCTTTAATATACTACTGAATGTACTAATATACATACAAGGTATGAAAACCCATTATCGTTTTCACCAGACACGTAATTCATATTTATGATACACAATGTTGTGTATCATCTGTAATCACCAATTTAGATTATAAAAACCCTCAAGCAGTGGAACCAATAAATCATAGAATAGCTTAGAGCTATTAGAAAACATTAATTCTATTCTCAAAGCTAAATTACATTTCACAATTTCTATCAATGGGTTTGAATGGAACCTTGAAATGATTAATGTTTTATCAGAGATAGCACAGACAGCGAACACAGAGGCTGCCATTTAGAATTTAATGCTGGTACGGTGTTAGTGACCACGTAAAAACTGATAGACTTATCACCAGTCCCAGCACTGTTGAGCACAACAGATTGCAAAAATAAACCATGGATTTGTAATTAGATCTGCAAACTAACAGGCTCACTATTTGGTGGTCGACACAAAGTATTGCCAGCCACAACTCCGTAACAGTCACAATACACTTGTGCCAGGGAAAATTCACTCATAATTGGTATCAGCATAATTAAAATGTATGCATTTAACTCAGGTGTTTGAACCAAGGCTCCCTCTGCTGTCAGATGAACTTTTGGAAAAGGTGACTCAGAGCGCTCTTCTCCATTAACTATGTATTCCTACTCCTAATATAAGAACAAAAACAATTAAGTCGAATACTGTGACTATTCTGGTTAATGTTCCTCATTCAAGAGTAAGGTTGCACAGAAGAAAATGTCAGATCTTTCTGTCCAGGCATCTGCTACAACAAGGTGAAAAAACACCATTTTAATACAGAAGCAGTGAAGCATCGGTACCCCTGGCCAGGGGACACTTACAGTCATGGTAAGTGACTGAAAAAGGCAGTAAAGCAAAGATCAGAACAATATCTACATCTTCTGATGTCTAGTATCTTCATTCAACCTTTCCTAAAAGTTTTAATTAAGTACAGTGCCTAAGCTGTACAGCAGATGGTAACATGACCAGCACAGAGACTATAAGAGTCAATTGTCCCAAACAGTGGACTTTACTTGGAGGAAAGAGGCAAAATTTAAACATGCAAAAATAGGAAGATAAGTGATCCTATATCACAAGATTTAAAACCCTAAAATCTATAAACTCTGAGTAAGCCACTTGAAGAGGAACAACACATTTCCAAAGAGCTAAGCAACATTTGCTACAAGCCTCAGTAAGGCATCTAACAACGATGCAAGTGATGGCTGTTTTCCGAACTTCAGAATACACTGTGGAGGATCCATCTTTATAACTAAACAGACTACCAATAAATTAATTTGAGGCAAATACAGACAAAAGTATATGCATAATACATATCAGGAGAGAAAACATGATGTGTGGTAAAGCTGATGGATAAAACTATTGTTAAGAATGAAAAAGTGGGGTTTGTTTAATTTAAAAATGCCTTCTTACTTCTTTGCTTCAAAAAATTGAATTTTCTGTAGCAATAAATTATGTATTATCCCAAAAGCATCTGTCAATATTTTTCCTGAACAAAAAGAAACAAAAATAAAGCTGTATGTAGAAGATTTTTATCATTAATTTCCCACGTACGACCAACTTGTTTCTATATTACCTGTGCATAAATATCTCTTCAAAATCAGTAGTAAATTTTCTCTCTCCACAGAAGGATTTCTTTATATGGAAGTACAGAATGGGCTTTGTTTAGTTTTGTGTTCTCCTAAAACTGCCATTATTTTTAGTTGTGCTGTGTTTTCAGTAAAATTTCTATTTTTTCTCCTGACAATGGAATTAGAGATTAAATCTTGCCATTTCTCTAAAGTAAAAAAGTGAATTGTTCTCAACAAAAGGATTTCGTATATAGTGCAAAAGACCTTGTTAGAAAAGAAAAATCAATTAGGAGAGAGAATAATCATGGAAATCACCTTCCCCATTAAAACACTACAGCTGAGCTGATCTTCCTACTTCTAAAATTCCTTCTCCAAAGGACTACATAAGAAAGCTTATGGGGGAACTGCATAGAGGAAATAGTACCAATAAAGTTAAGTTTGTGTTAATTAATAGCAAGTTTGACTAACTGCTGTAACAAATTGGTGAGAAAAGTTGGATTTTCATTTCTTTGCATTTTCTAATCAGAGATAGATCTGGTTGAAATGCCTTAGTCAGCTGTGAATTATATTCTAATCAAATAGGTGCTAGTGTTTCGCTATAAGACACTTTGAAAAGTTAAGACCTCTACTAAAGATGGAAGGAAGTATCTCTTTTGCTCTTGTAAAGTGTCAGCTTTACAGGTCACAAATCCAAAAACCCCCAAAACCTGAAGATGTACACTACTAGATTCCTTCTGACACCAACCCCTCCCCAGATCAAGAAGTCTGTATCTGAAATGCTCTTGATGTAACCATATATTTCTGTTTAATCAGAAAATCAGTCAAAAATATATTGATAAAAGGATTACCAGCAAAAACAGTTATTTGTGATTCACTGCTTTGTTCACCAACTCCTTGGCCAACAGCCATCCCCTTATAAGTGACTGAGATAAGAAAAAAGTCTTACCATTTTCTGGAGTTGTAGAGGGCTTAAAGACCTGCAGTAGCAGGAATCTCAGAGTTTGTCTGTTTTCCATTATAGGAAAATTAATAGGCAAGCCAAAGACTCATAAATGATAATTTTCATCTAAATTTGCTAGTTTGAATAAGGCTATCACTCTAAATAGAGAAAGGGGAGGAGAAAAAAAAAATCTTTGGCAAATGAAGGTTTTTGTGGAATTATTCTATTGCGGCTCTTTCGCACGGCTCTGTGAGAAAGCCAAGATTCATTTCTTTTAATTTTTTGTTGTTTACTTCCACTGCTCCCTTCCCTCATGTCTTTTTTCTCCTTTCATTACTGGGTTTCCTTCCCTAGTCCAACATCTATCCAGACTGCCAGCACACTTTCCTTCCTACCCTTGTTCCAGCACATCTGTTGTTTCGGACCCACTCGGTAGGACAAAGTGGTGTGAGTCAGTGTGTTTTAGTCCTGAACCAGCCCTTCCAGTGCCCACTGGCCACAGTTTATGTCCTGTATTGCTAAAACTGGCCAGTTGTCTCCAGCCTAAATAAATATCTGGACAACAGAACTGTTGTTAAAACCGGACCTCCTCCAATCCCCTTTGGCAGCCTGTTATACAGAAACTCAAACTCCAATTGTTTAGGCTTAAATTAATGGGAACAATTCCCACAAAACACTTTTATTATGAAAAACACAATTTTTTTCTCCTAATAGGTAATTCTATGGATTTGGCCTCTTTTTTTCAGTCCTCTAAGATTAGACTGAAGTGTTTTTTGCAGTTTACCCCTTTAATTTAAAAGGTTTCTTCACCTACTACCGTAGCCCATTCTCTATTCCAGAAGGACTGAGAGCAAGTTGCAGAGCATCTGTGAAGGGAACAGTAAAAATCAAGTCACGACTGAAATAGAGACCCCCTGTCAAATCATATATGAGTTTCCTAAATAAATGATAACCGTCTCTGAAGACTATAATATCTCTTCTGGTCATAAAAATCAAAGCCTAACCAAGAGACAACACAGAGTTTTGGTTTCAGCATTATGATTTCTTTTGTAAAATGCCTTGTTGCCGTTTGTTCAAGGTATGTCTCACCTAAGTATCATTTTAAATAGCTGCACTGTGTTTGGCATATGAAGCCTTTCTGATTGACACTAGTCACATTAATTTTAAAGTAATAAACCCAAGCAGAAAAAGTCACATTTCTTTTGTTCAGGAAATAAAACTGCCTTCAGTGATACTCAATCCATATAGATTACTTGTGGAAATCTAACTGTAATCTCGTTTTACTGTATCTCCTAGAAAGTCTTCAGCTTTAAAAGAAAATCCGCTTCCAGGGAACAATAAGACTGACACTTGATGTAAGAATTTAAGGGAAAACAGCCTAAGTTAGAACGTGCACATCTATGTGTATATATATGTACAAAATATGTATATACGTGTCATATAGGCACAATTCTCACCTATTTAAAGATGAAGGGGAAACTGTATAACATATATAGGAACAGAATAATATAAAAGAGGTTTCATTGTACACGCATTTGTATAGCTCAGTTAAGGCTGTTCTAGCAATAACAAGGATTTCCTTAGAGTTTCAAAAGCCCCAAAGGAAACAGACAGTATAAGTTCAAATACAAATTAACAATAAAAAAAAATCATAAAACATATGTAAAGATAATGAATAAGGAAATTATAAGTTCTTTTCCATTCAATTTTATAAAAAGGAAGTGGAATAGAGACATTTGTAATGCCAGAAAGTTAAATAGATGTACGAAAAACATCAGTAGCTCAAAGGTCGTAACAGGATGCTAGAAAAGAATTCCCCCCCCCCCCCCCCCCCCCCAATTAGGATTCAACAATATGTAATGAGTCCCTGGTCAAATTAGTATTTTGACTGGTAATACCATAACTTCCTGACAATCCAAAATTCACATAAGGTAGACCTAAAGAGAGTTTGAGACACATCCCTCAACTATCTGTACCTCTTCAGTGAGGAGAAAATGGAAAAAAGACACTTTTTATCATCTGATGAGGTGGCTTTACTCCCTTCCTTTTCAAAATCCTCAACAACTAACCGCACACAGCATTAGCAACACCTCCACAAGCCTGGAACCCTGGGAAAGTGCCAGGAAGCATCCGTTTCCCATTGCAATCATCTCACCCCACTCAAACCCAGACTCAGCAAAGCATTTAATACTCGAGGTTAAATTTCAGTTTAAATAGTCACAATGAAATGAATGTAACTGTTCGCTGTCCAAGTTCTTTACTGAACTGCATCTACAGGAAGGGAACCATCTATTTTATGGATACAGAAAAGCATGGAAGTCATTTTTAAAAAAAAAAAAAAGAGAGCAGGAGTATGTATGAGCACACGAACTGCCCATCGTTCAGGGGTATCCTCCAAAACCATCCACTGTTACACACGAAATAGAAACCATAAAAGGACTGAAGTGTCAGATAATAATACTAAGCTATGATTATAAAGTCCACACGCTGTCATTACTTTGGGCGAACCTAAAGCTGCTGCTGAGGCTTAATAACATATGCTTTAATTATATTTAGTTGGGAAAGTAACAGTGCCTCACTTAACACAGTTGCATAAATAATATTCATTGCGTATTTGCTTAGAAAAGACTTCTTCTGATACTGTGTGGCTGTAGGTTGAACAAATGATGCTTTTAATCACAGCAATGATTTTTTGTTTCCATCTTGTACCACAGCCTCCCCTCAGTTGTGTGACCCACACCTCTGATCCACTCGGTGGCTCAGGAATGGGGAAAAAACCCCCAAAATTTGCCCCTAGCTGGAGTTCTGCTACTGACACTGCAGCATCTGAGGCACAAGCAATTTAGAGTGACTCTGCTCCTTCAAAATCAGCCACAAAATAAGACATTTTTGACCACGTTCAGAGGTCGTGTGAAGCTACTCGCTCCCAAGGAGAGGGGCTGGGACAACGTGGCAGGTACAAGTCCTGCCTGACACACAGCGTGGTATGTACGTTTTCATACGGACATCAAATAAATGAAAATTACCCATTTAAAAAGCGTTTCTGTTATCTCTTTCCAGCCCTGACAAACAGAGGGTGTTTACAGAGGGCCCTGGGAGTCAGTCACCCTCCATCCACAGCTGAGCACTGCCTGCCGGGACAGCGGCACTGTGAGGAACTCGTGCACAAAAATGCTTCCTCCAAGCAGAACAACAGGACTCTTAACCAAGATTTTGCCCATGGGTCACTCGATTAAAGCTTGCGCGGAGTGAAATGAAGGCCTAGAGACCACAGAGCAGGATATAACTGTACAAGCCATGCATATGGCACCGCGCCTGCGGTGGCCAGGCCAGCCTGTGATGGGTGGGGAAAGACCCCTGACACTGCTAGGCAGAGCTTCCTTGCTTTTATCCATTTATTTGCTTGGCTCAATATTATCTGAGAGCACGTTTGAATTTAATTTCCTTCGGTTTTAACAAGCACATCTTCTAAAAGAAAATCACATTTAGAAAAAGCCCACTGTATCTGGTGCTCCAGATAAAATCTCAGCCGAGTGCACAAGATGGCTCTATTCATGACACCACAGCTTTCCCCCCCCCCAACATGGATACAATCTCCCTGAAAGTGTTCGATACACTCCCAACCCCAGCATGACTCCCGCCGAACCCACACAAGGCCGTCTCTAAGTAATATCCTGCCCAGGCAGGAAGCTGTGGGGCAGCAGAGCCCTCGTTAGCGGAGCACCCACCCAGCCGACATATTTAAAGATCTTCTGAGGTATACTCCGTCATCCTTGCGAGGGGTGAGGATGGAAGCATAGACACCCAAAAAAGCAATATCTAATAAAAGCAATGGTCAAGAGGCAGAAACAGTAGCAGTAGAGAGGAAAGTCACCCAAAAAAACCATTTTGCACGTGGGCAGAAATCCACTCACATGCTTCAGTTTTTAATGCTTTTGTATGGTTGCTGAGGATACACTCCTTTTTCCTTATTAAAAGAAGAAATATTTAAGCTTATTACATTTCTAGTTTTCAGAATACACAACAGAATATTCTGGAATATAGAATTAGGCCCCTACACAAACCAACCTGAGCGTACATACCCCAAAACATTTTGGTTCATTAAGCCTCAAAAAGAGCATTTGTACAATCCATTATAGATAAAAATTCAAAGATACCATGTGAAAGAAGTCAAGTTAAGACCTGTCAACTCACGCTGAGAAAGCTGAAACAGAGGCGATTCTCTTATTACACACTGTTTTAAATATTTTCTTCCTCTGAGTTGCAAAGACCTGTCAAAGCAATTTTTTTTGTTAGCAATGCCCTACTATAAATTACCTACCACATAGTTAAAACATATATATATATACACACACATAACAAGTTAGGTTTTCCATAAATCTCTACCGTTCCAGATTTTTTTAGCTTTAATGTCTCACACAATAGACAGACGCACAAACCATTTTTCTATTGCTGTACAACCTCAAATATAATAAGTCTTTATGGCCTGAAATATGAGCTTTTAACAACATCTGTGCAGTTAGAAAATATAACTCAGCTTCCTAATCACTGTAGGGAATAAGAGTCTTTTCAAAAGTACTACCTATTGTAAATACATATTAGTGGCACAATGTTAAAATGATTATATTTTTATTTAATTACAATCCACTCTACATGGCAGTTCACGTAGCCTAGATCACAATTAATCTTGATTAGCGAAACCTGCAGCATAGTACTGCTCAGAGTAATCAGGATGATTACACAACATATGATCTTTATGTTTCTGTTTTGTCTCCACAACGGTTATCAGATACTTATCAATTTTCTAGCCCGGAAGAAAGTTTAGACAGGATGGCAACACAGGAACCAGCTAACCTGAATGTATTTCACTTTAGCTGCAGAAAAGCCATGAAGACCAAACAGATTTATCTTGCAGGGGTTTTGATTTTTATGTTGTCTGAAAAATTGAGTTCAAAACAGTTAAATATTTCAGAATAATCCCTCTGCTAAAATGAACACAAGCAAAAAATATTATGACGAGCTAGCTGCCATAAACTGCCTGTACCGAAGGAACCTATAGAAACTGATTTCTTTATAGAGAACAGCAAGTTTTAGTACCCTGTGTAATTTAGATTATAAACTTTCCCCTAAGGATCATCAGTTTGTTAGGGGCATGTTCATTTTATTTCCCTCTTACACAAGCACAGCACACACTTTTACTAATAACGGCTCAAATTCATGACAGCATGGGCAGAATAAAGAAAGAAATCTTTTCAAAGGAGAGGAAGGGAGGGCAGGGAGTAGGACTGGGTAAGACAAGGTCCTGGGTAAGAAGGATGAAGAACCGGCACTACACAAATAAAAGAACAGAGAGAAAAGCAAGGCAGGATGGAAGAGGCTGGAAGGGAACAAGTGAAACAGATGCAGTAGAAAGGGGCAGAAAAGTCCTCACCAGCCAACACTTGTGCTCTCCCATAGTCAATAACTGAAAACATTCCTCTTCTGAACAGCACTGGTTAAATATGTGGGTTATCTCCTGCTTACCTGCATGAAGTGAGACCGAGGGAATACCCTACTCCTGTGTGTTACGGCATTAGTAGACGTTTGGGCAGCAGAACTAAAATCTCAATAATCAGCTGAAGCCAAATGTGGTTTCCAGTTTGCATTTCACAGCCACAAGGAATGACGCCCAAGGAGGAGAAGATTTATAAACTACCATATGGAAATTAAAAATGTACATATAGAGCTTTAATTCTAGCATTGTTTCACTGAGAGGGCATCACTTGGTTAATTATTATTTTAATCATATTTTGTAATTATTATCATTCTACATGAGCACCTATGGATTATTTACACATACAGGTAGAGACTTTTGAGACTGTATGAAGGAGGCAAACAAACAATGAAATCAATAGTGAAAGACTAATTTTGCCAAACTCCAAAGTTTTCAGGTGTATATACACATCTATACGTATACATCATGTATTATTAAAGTAGAAATACCTGCCCTTGACATCAGACAATAAGTACTGAATGATCTGTATTATTTTGTGCCTATATTCCAAATTACCTTCGTGAGCAATATTTTCCCCAAGAGCAATTTGTACCCTAGATGTCAAATGCATCAATAAAATTCTGTATTATTTTTTAACATGGCCTGACAATAAAACAGTATTAAAAGCATCTTTTTCCTGCCCTTAGCTGAACCTCAGAACTTCCAGTAGGACATTTCTGCATTTATGATCTAATCAGTGGGGTCAATGAGAGCCACTGACCATGAAATGGAAAGAAACGTTTCAGCGCTTATATAATGACACCTTAACGCAACTTCTCGTTAATCAATGACTGCCATTAGCAAGCCTCTGAAGAAGGAAGATGTGCAATGACTCTGCAATTAGACAGCTAACTACAACTGTCACTATGCAAAAAAAAAAATCAACACAAAAGGAAACAGAGAAAGAAATAAAAATCACAGAAAAATAATTACTCCACAGATGTTCAATAAAGCCAGAATTAAATCCCAAGCAATCTGGTAACTTAAAGCTGTGTAACTGTGTTAGCAATTTCAAGTTCCTCAAGAAACTACTGTAGTGGTGTCACAGCTAGTAATATAAAACAGATGTTAAATGTTTTACCAATATATGCATTATACCTTACGTACACTCCCTGAAATTTCATTTTTATAAATTTATCCAGTCGCAGTATGTCATTTAGCTTTGCTTCATTTTTAGAACTTTTTTTGACTTGCATCCTACCATGAACAGTTTTATGCACACAGGAAACTCAATGTGTAAATACAAATTCTTGCAGTGAAACAACTGTCCATTAGATGGTATAGTCCAAGTTTGTGCATACCAAAAAATAAAAATTAAAAGACCCAACCACAACATAGAAGAGCTTAATTTTTTTTTCGCTTTTTATCTTTTTGCTAATCCTCATTCATCTACAAGTTAATAAATTAATTCATGTTAATTACATATTTAGAATGAAAACATCTCTGACCAGGAACTTCATTTCTGTCAAGTGCAGGTCTCCCTGACAGTGCCCTATAAAGGATAATGACAGAGCCTGACTATGAACAGCGACATTAGAACATCAGAATATTGTACTCTTCGGGGAATATAAATATTACAGCCAGTATATTACATCTGAAATATTGCAAAAATACACCCTCCAGAAAGCAGCCACTTCATACATCTTTACAAACCTCAGTGACCTCTGTAATAATACAGGTTTCTTCTTCCAAGCAGTCAAGCTACCAGTTCTCAACCTCTGCTGCACTTACCAGGATTTCCCACTAGTGCAGCCCACACAATCTCCAATCAATAAACTAGAAACCAATGTAAAAATTACACTTGAAGTATGTGATATTGTCAGAGGCAGCATGACAGCAGTTCTCCGCACTACCTGTTAAATAGCTCTACAGAAAGCACACAGACTCAGACACTCAGGACTAATACAACTGCTATTACCACAGCACTCAGTTTGCTAAACTGAGAAATTTCACAATGGATGCTTTGAAAGAAAAAGTTTTGTTCGTGTCAAACTTGAATTCAAGATCTGCAAACACCCCCAGACCCGATTTCCTTGTCTTACATGCTTTGTAAAAGAGCCAAATAGAAACTTCGCAACAGAAGCACCAACTTTAATATTAATTTAATATTCTATGAATATTAATTTGATCCACACTGCTAAAAACCCATGTTGCTCCAGAACGCAGCATGTGAGACTATGCTCATATTCCTCTTACGCTGCTCCCCATGTTACTCTCCTGCTGCTGCCCAGCTTGTCGCAAACTACATTTTATGTCCTACTGAGTTGCAGCATATTATCCCTTGGGATCCTCCAGCTGCCACAGCAGATGTGTGACAAACTCAAGTCAAGGATCTGGTGCTGACCACCATCAAGAATTGGTTAATGGCATAAATGATTGCACCCCCTGATCAACACTAAAACTTCTCTGATCCTTCATAATTGAATCATTTACCTTCTTTTGTTTATTCTTGAAATATGAAAATAGGAAGCTATTCCAATACATGTTGTTTATATGCCTCCTCAGATATATCAATCAGGACTGATCAATAATTTTTCAATTTAAACTACACCAGACTGAAATAATTTTTCTTAGTCAGTGCTTGTGAACAAAGGCAGTAATGACGAAAAGTGACTTTTAGAAAACCAGAAACATCATCCAGTACCAGCTATAGAACTCCAGGTGAATATACACAGGTAATATCCAAAATTCCCCAAATCCCTAGTAAAGAAAAGCTGATATTCTCTCCAAGTAGTAGTACTTCTCTGTACATCTTCTCATGTGTTCTCTGTGTTCTTCCATGTGTTAATGAAAGATCTCGTGCAAAGATATCAATTTTCACCCTGGTACCTTAAGGCAAAACCTGCTGCTTTTCTCACATTCTTAAAAGAATACCAAACCTTTTCCCAAGGGTGGAATTTTACTGCTTCATTCTTTTTGCCAACTTCTGAATTGAAAGATGTTCCCTCTTGTTCATGTGGCTGGGTGGGAAAGGCACACAGCCAAATGAAACGAAAATACATCCACACCCTGTTCAAAATAAACAAGCCATGACATGGAAAGGAAAAAAAAATACATCCGGAAAACTAATAATTTTTCTGCTAAATTACGTTTCTGTTAAATTCAATTTAATGTTTTCTAAAAAAATGGAAGCTAAAAAGCAGAAAGTTATTAATAAATCTTATAGTTCAAAAAAAAGGATAGCCCAACACTTGGGAAGCTAAATTGGCACTTAAGAGTACAGTAAGGTCGTGAGTTTTGGAGTCTGATTTGCAGATCTGATCCCTGGCATCCAGGTTAGTTCAAACAGCCATGAGCAGCACTGAGGCTGGCTGCCTTCAGCTTAAAGCAGGTAAATCCTTATACAATTTCTTCTGCTAGCCAGGGGATTAACGGAGGTAGTCATTTCCTAAAAAGCAGTAATAACACAAATGAGTTTCTATAGTGATCAACCGACCTTTCATTACCTCTCCAGTTGTTAACCTGTAACAAAAATATTTTATTACCCGATTGTGTTACTCTAAAAATACATATTACAAAAGGCCAGATGGCACCAAAAAAGGGGACTTGAGGAATGACAACTTACAGATCCCTAAGAATGGGAAGACATATGCATGTATTTAATGTTCAACATCTCAGGTGACTCATAAATCTTAGTATTAAGCCATCTGCTCGGCCCTCATCTCCACTAATTCAGTCCTTATGTTGAATTATGCTCCTTAGTTATTTTTGTAAACACCTCCAAAATGTTGTACGGCTCCTGGTGTACGTGTTTCCCAGCCTGGAGGAGATGCCATAGGACATGTGGCTACTGCTGTGCCTCAGCAGAATCGAAGAAGGAACATGAATCTCCACCTTCCGCTGAAGGTTCACAGCTGTGGATCCCACCAAGGCGAGGGCAGACGGTCTAGTACGTTAATGCAACTAATGGCTTCAAGACTCTAGGTGCCAGAGGAAATGCAGTAGTCAACTCGTTACCATCAACGTTTATGATGCTATACAGTCATACTTATGATGTTTGATTACAGGAGCCAGCAGGAGGACAAATTTCTGCAAATGTGCTAGCTCGTTTAAAAGCAAATCCATTTAGTACTACCAAACAGACTAAAATTATGTACGTTTTGTAGAGTGACAGACTTTCATAAATCATCTAGCCCTTTCAGAAAAAGCAGTTCTTTGTCAAAGAGGATTTTGTTGGGATTTTTAGAGAATGCTGCAATAGTATACTGCCATGGCCCGAGCCAGCCTAGATGGTGAACTATTTATTGTCTTAATTTTAATTGCGCATTAGTCACTCAGTAACATCAGCCAGATTTCCTTGTAGAGTATGAGGCTTTCAGAACCTCCACAGATGCGTGCAGTAACGTAACAACCACAGAAGAAAGAGAAGAGAAATAAAGAAATAAAACTCTTGCCTTCTCCAGTGAGAAAATTAATTTCAGCAGTTAAAGCCTGTGCTCTGCACCAAGATATTCCTCCTTTGCTCAGCTTAGCTGATTCCAAATTTTCCCAGTGACCTTGCCTCGTCTAAATTTACAGTCAAGCAATCTTATCTTTTAAATCAACAAATTGAATTAGTGACACTCCGAGCTGGGAAGCAGAGTTTTCACACACCCAATTTGGAAAAAACAAACAAACAAACAAACAAAAAAAACATTCCCAATTCTGTTCAAATTAGCTAACTACTTGCTAGGTCCAAAACTTCTTTCAGACCATTTCAGAAAAGATCACAATTGGCTATAAAACACAAGCTGAGACACTGCTTGTAAACTGCTTCAAAATCCTTATATATACATACAAATACACAAAGACATACTTCCAAAACAGCAGCAACAAAAGTGATACTTGGTTGTAAAAGGAGTTTATGTAATTGCTTGCAGCTTAACTTGCTCACCAGCTCAGGATCTACATTTGAAACTGTGTAGAAAGCACTCAGTGGTATCACCAACATGGAATTTAACCTACAAAGAACTAAACCCTACCTGACCTCAGGTATAGGAGCAGGTCCCCAGAGGAGCTTCTCCTTTACTTGTCTTAAGAACTGGTCAATACCTCTTAAGCAAAGTTATTGCTGGGAAGAAACGTGAAAGTTTGCATAGATGTCACATACGCTATCCTTTTGCATTTTAAATATTAACATGTGGAGGGTCACAAAAAGCCAAAGTGTCAATAACTAATCAAAGTAGAAATAAAATGAAAGATTTATTCCGCTGCTCATCACCATTTCAATACTTTGTATCACAAGCTACTAAATACGAATAATTCCGTTTGGTAGAGGGGGGGATTTAAGGAAGCAAGCATGCAGATTAGGTCTCCCTCATCATTTCCAATTGCACTTCAGCTGAATCCTGGGCAGCACCTGGCCACTGAATACTTGAGATGGAGAGGTTCTCTCTTTGCTTTTTATTTTTACCCTTCATAATCTATCTTTAAGCAAAGTGAGAATAAACGTATAGCAATAAGAATGAATTACTCTCTACAAGGAGATGGAGAGGAGGAGAAGGGGCTTAGGAACAGCTTTTCATGCAGCAGTGAGAACAGCAGCAGCTGGAGGCCACTGGACATCTCCCTGTGAAGCCTGCCAACGACATGAATTTTGACAAAGGCCAAGAGACTCTGAAGCTGCTTTCTGCCTTACCTCTGTTAAGAGACTGCAAACAACATGGTTGAGGTCCCTGCGGGACCAGAGCTTCGGAAGAGGATTCACCTATTTAGATAATCAATCACAGGGCTGTGTTTTGAAGTACATAGCTACTGCTGAATTTCAAAGTTTTTCTTTATTGTTATTTATATATTTATCTTAGAACTATGGATATTCACTGAAAAGACTGCAGAATCGCACAACAGCACTTATAAGAAATACATTTCGATAAAATAGTAACGAGCTGGTTTTCTAGAAAACACATTCGTATCTTGTTTGTATCTAATACACACACAATAGGTATTAGATCTAACAAGCAGAACGCTATTTCACCAGTATCATGTAGTAAAAATTTCCAATTCATTTTCTCAACAGTAGGTGTTAAAATTATATTCCTGATACCACATTCTCATCCACACCTTAGCATGAAAAGGTTAAACTAATATGATCTCTCATCAACCTTATTGGGAAAAACCCAACACCGTGACCACTTTCATAAATACAGCATGAGTGAGGGGTTTTCTTTTATTTACCAAATTCAGGAATCAGATCAGAAACTCATACAAGAAGTTATATCACCAAGTTGATGATGAGTTGGCAATTTCTGTTACACTATTTGAAAATGTTCTGATTACCCACAAAGGCTGAAAGGAAATGACTGACAGGAGCATCTCCTCTGCATGAGCCCTTCATGCCATGCAGGTGAGCATTGCTCAGACTGTATCATGAGCTGCTGCCTGTTTCCAACACTTACGCCCTTTTATTTTAAGTTTTGAACAGAGAACTAAGGCTCTTTAATGAAAAAGCACTTGCCTTTTCATTTTCAAGATCGTTAAGTCAGCCCATCATACATGCACACTTTTTGCCACCATGCACAAAACTCTTGGAAGCGATACAGACATTTGCTTTGGGGTTGGGGGGGGGGAGGGGTGATTTAAAAAAAAGAAAAAAAAGTCATGACAGCCAGACCAAAATATTTCAGTTCAGAAGATACCAAGACAATCCAACAGGCACTAAATTCTCTAAGAGAAAGACGCTGTAAGCCCTGCAATTTGTGTCAGTTCACTATGAGGAAGATCAGCTGTTCCTAAGTGCTTAGCAGCAGTTATTTCATTCAGAAATATCTGCACCAGGAATCCCAACCTGCATCTGCACAGCAACACCCAAAATATTGCATGCTGAAGAATACTTCAGCACAGGCCCACCACAGAATGACACTTTGCGGACGTACTAACCTATTACGGACAGCAAACCCTTGTACGTAAACAATGCTTTGCGTAAAGTCTTCCACTCTGCACAGTCATCTCCATAAATGCATTACCTCTGTCACCTCATCTTTACAGAAATAATCGTAAATATTTCAAGTCGACAACTCAAAAAAGGATATTTTGTATCCTATTAAAAGAGAATTTTGTGATAAGGGGTGGTCTAGCAGTAAAAATTTGCTCTTTCTGACTTACGGGTAGGCTATCTTAACATTAGCCTAATTAGTCCAGTTCATCTTCAGAAGACTCAACTGGAAGGAAGCATGCAATATTCATAGAGCACGTAACAGTTTGTAGAAATTACAGTCACAGAGAAGAAACACTGGGGGGGGAAAGCTACAGTCTGCTGCATATTTTTGAAATTCTGACTCGAGTTTTACACACATCTTTAACCCAGTACTTTTACTGCACTTTGGCTTATTTGACTTTGCCTCATTATCCTGCAGAGAAAGGAACAAATAGAACATCAACTTCACACCAACAGCGCTGTTTTCCATCCCCATATTTTGAAGCATCAGTACTCCTGCTCTGATCGTAGCTGTACACACCTGCCTTTCGGTACCTGTTTCCTTCAACAGGGGAGGGAGCTTGAGACTTGCATCTCCATCTTTGCTGCCCACCATCTCCCATCATGCCATCAGGGCCTCACCCAGCACGTTGTGCCTGGATTCCAAGTCCTTGCCAAAGCTAGAGCCATAACTCTTTGTCCTGTGGGGCAGACCGACCCCTTCGCCACCCATCTTTGCCCCAGATGCTTCTTTGGGAGTGATGCATACTCAAAAGACTTCACCACAGCATGGAGGAACACACAAACACCACTGACCACTACATGTCCTTCCAGCCACAGCGCACTCTTTGGAGCGTTTTTTTGACTTTCAAAATATGGTAGTGTAAATCATGACTAAACTGGAACACAACTGAAAAGACATGGGACCATACAGAGGCACGTAACTAACAATAAAGTTCCCATTTCTGGCAACTGCCAAAATCGGCTGTTTCCAAAGTCACAAATACATGCATGATTTATTGCAAGGTTCACCGTGCTGGGTTTCCAGTTTACTTCACCTCAGTACAACCACAAAAGCTGTTTATAAACTGACAAAAGGGACAGCAGAAAATGAGCATACATGTTTGGACAAGGCTCTATTTGCTGGTCTAACAAAAAACTCCTCCTAGTGTAAACGTCACAAACATAATTTCCACCATGCAATGCCCTTGCTTTTATGAAGTCCTCTTTCCTGTACTTTCTTGAATGAAATTGGAGCTCCTTCTTGTTCTATCCCAACAACAATCTTAATTCCACCTGCTTTTCTTTGCTAATCAACTCCCAGAGTCTCCCATATCTATGCAGTGAGAGATCTGCAGCGGGTGCAAAATTGCAAACACCTGCTGGCGTTATTTCCATAATAAGATTACACAAGCCCTTGAAGAAATAAGATCAAGTAAAAAAAATCCAAAAGACTTGAAAGCCTCATTAACTTCCTGGTTAATAAAAATTGGAAGTTGTCTTTAGAACCAGGGTGACTCTTGAGATTTCTCCCAAGGACTACTTTTCATAGCTATAATTGGTAATTGGTAGCAGGAAAACAAAAAGCTTTAAACCAGCATTTCTCAGAAGCTCTATGGCTGGTTTAGTTTGTTTGAAAATGGATAAACATTTTCAAACAGCAGATGATGACGACTGCTACTGATCCCCCCAACACAATGACAGGGTACAAGGTACACCATCCAGGGGGAGAACAGCAGCGAAAGGTTACTTTGATGCCATACAGCTTAAAAAGCTTGCGGCAATGGTGAAGGGAACAAGACAAAATGTAGAGAGTTTGAAAAATAGATGGAGCTCACAGCCATCTTCTTTGTTAGAAGACACATGGCTTGTGGCAAATATAAGTAGCACCATGAGGGATCCAGGTGGGACGAACAGTTGGGATTCAGAGAACTGAAGCTCTCACATCAGATTCAGTTATGAGAATAACAGATAGGACTAATATAGGTAGGGAGAAAAGTGTCCTGTTCATTCACAGCTGTCCCCTTTACTGGAGAGATCACAATATTGCACATCCAGGCACACGCATCACCTCTCTGCAAGATGACGGTAGTCCAGAACATAGATCCTTAATTGTCTCTGGAAGAATAAACTTCTGTTTCACACAAAAAGTAGTTGCAGATGATCACCATTGCTTGTAGAACAGCAAATGCAATACAGTTAGAAACTAATTCAGTCACTGCATTATGAAAGGGAAAGCTTTCAATGCTGCCTTTAGCAAGGCACAAAACAAACAGGAAAGGCACTCTCCTTGTGACTTCATGCTGTGGCCTTTAAGTGCGGGACAAGTACCCTCAGGGACGGTGTAAGCATTTGTGCTAGGGAACAGCACTGACACCTGGCTTTCGGGGGACAGGAGGAGTGAGACATTTTGGAAGGAGAAGGAGGTACTTCTACAGAAGTCATCATTTGGCTAAATCTTGATAAGTAGTACTAAGGATGATGAAATTCTGGGTATATGCCACATTTCTTAAGGCTACTCAAGTTTCCTTGAAACCTTATAATCACCTCCACTTTCCACTTCCATATAAAAGACTTTCTTAAAATTCATACTGTTTCATTTCAAAGCTAATACAGGCACAAGAATTTCCCAATCATAATATTAATATTTTCAGTACCACGTTTTGCTAAGTAGCATTAAAATGTCTCAACCACAAACTTACAGTGACCTCTGCTGAACAGTTTGTGCATCTTCCACACAGGCTGAAAATGGAGCTACACCGCCAAACCCAGCATTTGCAAATCAGATACACAAGCAGTATTTTGAAAAGAATGTCACCATTCAAGCTACAAAACCCAGAGCTCTATTTGATATTAAGCAGATAAAATTTTATGCAGAATACCAGGAGGAATCTTCCGATAACCCTAAACAAACAGATAAGCTTCAGACCAAAGCTTTATATGTCACTTTGTGAGCTATTTACTGCTATTGGCTACACCTAGTAATTTCAACTATTCACTAAAGAATTACACTTATTCCAGTAAATTAAACAACAACAGGCTGCTTGTGCTCCCGGGGTCTCAATAATGACTGTTGTGAGAGCAGCACTGGCTGCAGTACAACTAAGAATACTTAGATTTTATCAACGAGAAAATTCAGAAATGTCTGTCTGGCATGCTTTTAAGACTACAGCAAATATTTCCATGTCTCAAAATCCTCATTCTAGGCTACGTCTAGTTGTCCAGACCAGCCTCACCAACATTGGACTGCTGCTTTTCTCCAGCTGTGACTCCAGCAGAGCAGGGCGAGCAGAGAGCTGCCCAGGGCGTCCTGGCATGAGCCAGGGCTCCGCAGTGCAGGGCAGTGACCCTGGGAAGAGTGTTCCACCTCTACCAACTTCTCCCTACACAGGCCCCCACGCTGCCTGTTATGTGGGGGAAGCACAGTCACAACTCCAAGCCACAGCTCTGTCTGTCCAGGGGCAAGGGATAAAAAACACAAGTCCAAAAAAATGGTCTCTCTTTCTGAGGTTGGGTAGGAGTAATACCACTTCAGCCCCATTCCCCTTTATAGCTCCCATTTTCTTCTTGTCACCAGGCACAGCAACCATCTTCTCCTGCTGGTAGACTCCTTTTTTTCTACACAGATTTAAGTCCATCATCTTTCTTTTCCTGTTAGAAAGTAGATAGCTGAGACTCTCCGGCCAAATCCGCAATATCCTAGCACATTTTCTCCAGGACCTGGAAAGACCAGAGGGGGCTCTGAATGCACTCAGCCCATACAGGAGCGCAAAAAAACAGTGGTTCCTCTTTGCGCCAAGTTTTAAAAAAAGAAAAGTATCCTCTGTGAAGATACCGGGGCTCCCTCCTAAAGAGAAGGATCATCATAAAAACCCCTAGAGTGGTCTAGATTCAATCAATTACCTTCATCCCCGCCTCACTCAGTTGAACTATGGTTCAACTAGTTGGGTTTGAATAAACAGTGGCTTTGTTACTACACCTCTTTCATGGAGAAGAATGCATACACAGAGACATGATGCATTTTATCCAAAGCCAGTCAAACTAAATGCATTAAAAATATTCTTCTAGTTTAAATAATTTTTAATACTTTTCATTATTTACACACTTACAATCTTTTAAATTTAAATGTGATTTTCAAATTGACAGCATTCTCCTGCAGAGAATAGAAATCTGCACCTGAGTTGCTGATGGATTTAGACCCTTGTAAAGTGCCAGAGTTTGAAGACACAACACAGAGCAAGAGAGTTTAAGTAAGGCTAGAATGCACACAAGCATAGAGCAGATCTGTCCTAGTGAATACATTACAAATGTCTATGTAAACATGGATATATAAATACATATACAAACACACATATATACACCTAACTGCCTGTGATTCACAGAGCATTCCTAAATAAGTGAGGCTCTTATTTGACCAATCATTACAAAATGATAAATCAAACTTGATACCATTTCTATAATCCATTAATGAAGGAAAACACAGCATGCATTGATGATTCTGCCATCAATTTGGTTTACAAAACAAACGTTCTTTGCACTCCACAATCATCACAGCTCAGAACTCTCCATGTGCCAGTAGAGGACACGAAAAACTAGGATCCCCACGCAGGGAGGGTTCTCAGCCAGGCACGGCCCATCAACTGTAAGGAGAAGACAGCCCACATTGCCTTGCTATGTACGGCATGGCAGGGACTGCACTTCTGAACACAGAACAGGAGGAAAGAGCTCACTTGCTAGTTTCTGCCACCAGAAAGTGACACACATTTTGGATTTATCAATGTTTACCAATAACAAGTTTTTATCAGTGCTTACAAGAGTCATTTCATCCTAATGTGCACTTCCATATGCCACCTTGATTTTATTTAAACAACATTCAGTCAAATACACAATACTAAACCATGAGACCAACATAAGTAGCTTCATATTTAAGGCTCTAATATTGCTTTTAAGTTTATATGCGTAAAACGGGACTAGTTAAAACTCCATCTCAAATGGCATTACACGCCATGTTACCAAGCAAGGAATTTGCATATTGTGCCACCAAATGCTAATCCTTCCCCGAGAGACTTTCAAATCACTCCATTCACTTAGACACAACGGCTCCCGGGGCCATGCTACAATATCAGAGCTAACAGACATCACCTCTTCTGTGCCCTACACCTCTAAGCCATGAAGACTCGTGGACTCTGGATTTTATTATCTGACATAGTCTAGCAAAATTTCTTTTTATGACTAGAACAAAACTTTTTAATTTAACCCGGAATACTAGAATAATTTTGAGATAAGCAATAGAATGATGGCTGGAGTAGTCCCAAGATGTGGAAGAGCCACAAACTGACGCATTTCCAAACAGTATGGCAATAAAAGGATACACAGCAAACTGGAGGTGAACCAGGTCTCATCCAAGTCCAAACTAAAATGTCAGTCTTTAAAATTTCACCCAACTCTTGTGATTTTAATCCAGAGTTTCATGACACTGGTCTTTGCTTAAACCCTAAATGCTTCCATTTTGAAGACACATTCTCATGCAGTATCAAGAGAATGATGCTCATCACCATCATTCCCACGGATATTTAAAGGGTAATCTCTTGAATTTTCAGCATTCAAATCAGGACCTTTGAGCATTAAGAGAGCGCAGAACTGAAGCTCCCATGATCTAGCACAGAATTAAAGGATAGATTTAACTTTCATATCTTTAAGGAGAACTAAGGCTCTAAGTCAACAGATAGCAAGTTCCTCCCATTATTTCTGTACGGACCCATGGCAAGCTTTACGATTCTGACACTTCCACCTCTGACGTTAAGCACAAGGTCATGGCTGCAAACCAATCCTTAATGTATCCTATTGCGCTCATTTAACAATACTTGTGTAATATAAAATGATATCATATACAATTAGTATGTATATCATATGCAATTCTTCAATTGCTGACTCAACAACAATATGGTAACTTGCAAATATTTTATGGTATTTTACAGTTACTATAAAACAACAATATGATTTCCATATTTTTATGGCTCTAAATAAAACTCAGATTTGTTTTCAACAAATGAAAGTGATGCTCCCACAGGAAAATGCATCTTTAGTTTTTACTACATTCCATAACATACAATATGTACAGAGGGTTTATTTAGCTTCAGAGACATATTTTGACATCATAAAATTTCCTCTTTGGCAGTTCTGAGTGACTGGAATTAACTTATTTACTTAGAATTAACATAATAACTTAACCAGATGGTATGAGAGTTACAGTTGATTAGATCAATGACAATAATGCCACCAAGTCTGAGCATCTGACCTTGGCAAAACAAATATTGCAATATTTACAGAAAAAGAGGCAGACAAATCTGTAAAGAATGGCTGTTGGTAAATTGTATGAACACAGAGTTCCTCATTAAAAAAATATGTTACTAGAGAAACTGACTGTTATCTTGTCACCTATTCTATAAAGATGACTGCATTCTGAAAAATATTTTTAATATGTATTCCAGCCAGCATTCATTTACATATATGTACTAATTTTCTCTTTTATTGGTTCATTTTTAGATTTAACAGACACTTAGATAATTGAAATTTTACATAGCACACTAAACAGAATGTAGGTCATGCACTGATTTTAACATTTTTATAAACCAAAATTACAACCAGGTAAGACACATGGATCTTTTTATTTATTGCAAATAGTTTAAAAAAAAAAAAATGTACTTCATTAATGTATTTTTACCCTAAAGCTTTTTTGAATGTCCAAATAATTTCCCAATTGCATCTCAAAATTAAACTCTTCAGTTTTCATCTCTGTACCCCAGGGCTTTACTGCACAACGCAACATATTTTAATATGGTTAAATGCTACTGATGTTGCAAAATGTTATTCCTTATTGAAAATGGTCATTAATATCACTTCATACCTCAGAGAGTATGGTAGTAATTTGGTAATAAAACACACTATTATCATCGTCTTCTAATAACCTGAAAGTGTTGTAATCCTAGGGCCCTAAATGTGTTATGGAATATTATTAGAACAAGCACATTCTGGTCATTATTTAGATGGGAACATTTCCCATGTCTCTCATACCTCATTCAGTAATTGCACGCTCCTGCTATAATTAAATTTGCCCATTTTAAATTGTCCATAATATCGTAAGGTTCATTTTCTGGTCCTGTGGGACACATTACTGACTCCATTTTGGGCACAACATACTTTTTAATGATGTATTTTAAATTGTTTATTTTTCTTTAAGTGACTGTCCAGAATAATAACTTGAAATATCCTGAATTACAGAAAACACTTTCAAGTGGGGGAAGCAAAAAAAGCAGCAGTAGCTTCCTAAATATATAAAATAAGACTGAAATGCTTTTCCCCCCCTTGAAGTGACTTTACCTACTTGCCTGGCAGTAAAAGCACTGTCTTCCAGAGAAAGATATTACTTTGAGATGAACAGCATTTACTGGAGACAGCCAGATTCACAGGAGCATAAACGCAGTCTCCGCGGCTTAGCCAGGAGCCTCCATAGCAAAGCCACATGCACGCAGCAGACATTCACTTCTCTCCCTTAAATTCAGACCAAGATACTTAAGATAGCAAAATAAAACCTGTGTGAATTTCTTAAATGAAGAAGAACACTAAGGCTGCAACGCAGTGTATTTAAACAAACACTTAACCATGTCTGAGTGTAAATTGTTCACTGTGAATAAAAATTTGAAAATGTATATATTTGAAAATATTTTAAAATGTCTATTTTGCAAAACTGGTGTGATTTAACAGTATTAATATCAGCAGTTGCATGATCTAATAGGTCAGTGAGGCATCTCTGTGCTGCCCTGCCAGAGCTCGGAGGAGAGCACCAGAGAGAAGCTCACAGCTTCACCATCCCGGCCGAAAATAAGTGTTAAGCCATTTTCCACGCATCTAAATAAATGTGCACACGCAAGTCTCATAAGGGATCTGCACTGGATTTTGTGCACAAACAAACCGCAAAACTTGCACACATCAGACAAATCATGGGAAACCCATAAGCAAACTGTATCCAGGCAAACCCAACAAGTGAGAGAGCTCAACCACTTGGCACTCGCAGCCAAACGGTGCAATACGAGCCAAGGATACAAACTACCAGAAAATTAAAATTCCCAAAGAATGGCAGCTGGGTTCACTAGCTGTTGTGATAACATAAGGAAGAGGAGCACATTTGTCTGTAGATAGAAAATAATGCTTAAAGCATATTCCAAGGCAATGTGAAATATATAGAAGTCTGCATGAGGGTATAAATCTGTGAAACACATAAAATGCTGTAAGAAATAAAGCTCTAGAAAGGATTTCCCTTAAAAGTCAATACTGTGCTTAATGGAACACAGTTGATTGAAATAGGAAACAAACTATTCCTTGTGTCTCTCTACAAGCATCTCTAGTGTTTTAAAATGCACAGAAAGAGAAGATGCATCAGAAATATTTTGCACTACATTTCTGCTACACCGTAGACAACAAAAACATTTCAGGGCTCCACTAAACTACTAAGAGAATAAAAAAATCTTCTTTAGCTACCTGACAATAACAAGAAAACAAAAGCATCAAGAGTAAAAAGAAATTGCAGGATAAACTGGGAATCAAATGATTGATAAGGACAGCTTTTATCATCTGAGAAGTCAATCTCGTATACAAACAGGAACTGCCATGATCAAAAATACTAAAGTGTTATGGAGGAGACTGCAGTCCAGCACCCAAAAGTCCCTGTATTTGTGGGACTTTTTTTATTAATATTTTGCATTCCCACTTACAGCTGACACTAGATATCCACTGAAAAAACCTGAGTTACAGAGAGCCTATCTTCACGTTCATGCACCTGTGGATGAACAAAAGCTGAACAGAAACTCCCAAACACACCCTTCCACAAACATCAGAACATTTCCTTCTCTCTGTGATGTGTTACTGTACAGTTGCAGTGGGAAGTACTATGTCACACCGCCCTGCTCACAGATACCTATTTTTAAACTTTCCCAACTCTGCAGCTTTACTGGTTTGCACCAAGTACAACGTCGGAATTCAGGCAATAAATTTGCACTGGATGCCAGACATGCTCCTCTACCTTGCTGTTCTGCAGAGAACTAATTTAGGAATAAAGCAGTATTTTTTCTTTTTAAACTGGCTGATTAGTGAGCTAAACACACTACAGAATTACCTTTGCAGTGATAATTGCTATCATTCAGAATTAGTAGTCTTTGACCTCCAAAAATTATAAAAATTCTAATTCTTTTTTTTCTTAATTTCAGATTCAAAACAGATTCATACATCTGATATGTCTCCAATGGTTGGAATAAGCGGAGAAGTAGAAAGAAGCGATTCCCAAATGAATAAAGGGTATTGAGCCTCCACTGGAAAATATCTAGGAATCCACAAATGAAGAAGGTGGAAGAGCCCTATCCTGCAACAGCATCTTCCTAAAAAGAAAACAGAACTTTGAATTTTCAAGTAATGATCTGATTTCAATAGTTTAGATGACACTGTAGTATTTTGTAAAAGCTTGTAGCATTGTAATATATGTTCCTTCTACAGAAGTTAATCATATTTGAGTCCTTTAAGAAAAAACTGATACACTAATATTACAAATTAGCAGGCCAGATTCTCCCTAAACATAGTTTAAATAGAAAGATTTCCCAAATGCCTGGAAAAAAAAGATCCAACACTCACAGTCATTTGTCTGGATTTTCGATACACTTTTTATTATCTATTGAACAAACACTAAAAAATGCATGCCACAAAACTGCACCTATTGTTACTTTATCCATCTTTATAGTGACCTACATATGTCTAAAGTTACAGATTTTGCAACGTTTTAACAGAAAGTTAAAAAAAAAGTGAATTCAGATCTTTTATTTCCTTAACATTTACTGATTTTTATCAATGCAAAATAAAGACCAGCTCTGCCACAACTAGGTCTTCAAAAAAAAATATGTATCTCACTAGAAGACATACAGGCAGAATATTGCTTCATCTACTTTTCTGCATAATAGAAAAACACTGCTGCTACCAAATTTAATCTTTCAGAAAATTTTTTGAAATCTAACAATAAAAACAAGCGGTTACTCAGCAGGGGGGGGGAGATCAGAAAAAGTTCACGGGTGTAATTAAAGAGATTGAACACAAGAGGTAGCTAGTGTCTCCATGTTCTACATACTACACCGAAACAGGAAAGAGAACAGAATGGCAAATAAGCCACCACAAGGAAAGACGTGTTCTTAAAAACAAGATGGAAAAATTAACGTTTTCTGGGCTCAAAGCATTCATAGAGAGCGACAAGTGGGTTATTCCGGTTGCATCTCCATGGAAAGCACCTTGTTCACTCTGAATCATTTCATAACAAAGCCCTGAGTCCACACAGAAAAGTTTATTTTCATCCAGGCTGCTGCTTTTTTCCCCCAGTAAAGGAATGCCATCTGCTTCACACGTAACCCCAGTGTTTTCTTGAGGATAATTATAACTGACCCTAATTCTAGGTCCTTTCTTCTATGATAAATATACCTTTTAGAAAGCACAATAATATTGCTACTGAAGATGCAATTATAAATGCACAAGTTTTCATACTTGTTTTCAAGTACGTTAATTAAAATCGGGCACAGTTGCAGGAAAAAAATCAGCTAAAAGGAGTATGATGTGTATAACATATCCAGTAGAGTATAATTATTACCTCTTCTTGATAAAGATGTTCAAAAAATTAATGCTTCAACACTGCATGTAATCTTTTTAATCATCCTTTAATACAATGGACAAATCCATCAAAATCCAAGGGGATTCAAGTTACTGTTATGTTTCTAAAAGTGCACACTAGGAACTTCCAAATGCTTCCTAATGGCAATAATTAAACACCTGGCTATGATGACCCATACCTGTCTGTAGTTCGTTCTTAAATACTTTCTCCCACTAATTACTCACATGCTGAGAACAGAAAGAGAATACTCATTATGAACGACAACTCTGGGCTGCAGAAGCCCGAGACAGCCAGAGCAGCTCCCCGCCGCAGTGACTGCTAGCTCCTGGCAGCCTGCACATGCTCAGGTTTCAAACCAGATGCTGCGAGCGCTGAGCTTATGCTCACCTGCCCGACGTACATATGCTGTGAAAAAGGAGCTTTTATAAAGAACATTTAGGCTTGTCTAAAAATATAAACCATCGTAATTTTCATATAATTTGTACGTGCTACCTGTTGTTTAAACCCCAAAGCATCAGAAAATAATGCCCAACATCTTGCAAAAATGACATTTTGTCTTTTGCAGTACTACCAAAAAAAAAAGTCAGTATGTTAACTTCACAGATACAGTTCCGAACTCAAACAACATACAGCTGTAGGTGAATTTTGGACAAGGAACCTCTCACAAACACTAGCAGAATTGAAGCACACTCTACTCAAAGACGACGCAATATTCTCCTGCAAGCATATGCAGACATACACAAACTTACATACATAACTTTCAGATTAGGATCTGTTCTTCAGGGTTGCATCATTAGAGCAGGCATGCCCCTGCAATGACAGGATCCCAGTTTTAGCTAACATTCCTCAAATGAATGAATGCACTAAACAAAAGATCAAATTATGACTTACCAGTTAATATTTACCACAAAACGAGTGCAAAGAACTGTGTAAAACTGTGTACTTTGAATAAAAGCTATTTTTATCGACAAGAGATTTCTTTTGGAACAAATGGGAGTGAGGGAGATTTTGCTGAGTGGTACTGTAATGCGTAATATTCAGTGCCATAATAAATCAAATCTTACTGTCATATCAGGACCCAGTTCCCGCACAGCATCTTTCAGTAATAGATCTCAAAGCACTTAATGTTTTGTGCTGAAAAGCAAACTACCTATACAAAAGCATTTAATGCATGGTATGCAGCGAACTCCACACCAGATTTCTACAGTGTAAAATTTACCAAGGAATAAGAAACCACAGCTATATATATTCCCTTAAAAGGGCAAATACTGAAACATAAAAGGGGAAAAAATACACTGTAAGTGCATATTTTAAGATAAAAACCCCAAGCCACTTCACTTTGCACCATGTTCTTGAGAAACATATAAATGCAACTAAAAACTATACTAGTTCCAATGTTTACTGAAAACAAAAATACTGAGTATGACCTGAAATTTCAGTTTGGATTTCTGTTCAGGGCTCATTAACTCCACTTAAATTTGCCATTATTAAAATTTTAAAGGGCAAAGAAGATGATAAACTGGCATCTCCTTCATAATTTGTAAATTTGTTGTATTCTACGTTTTACTTTTTTCATGTACTCATTTCAGTTGCTGTTAAAAACATCTGAAAATAGAGGTTTCCCAGTTTAATTGAGCAGTACCTGCAGCAGCTTCGGCACTCTCCATGTGAACTGCGGTGCTGGTAACATGGAGAAGCAGGTAATTCAGCTAATACGCTCACCCAGCTAACCTCATTAAATGCTGACATTTACTTGACAAGACAAACTGCAGGAATTCGATCCTGGAACGCGTACATGTTGAAGCACCAAAGGAGATTAAATATCAACTAAGGCAGCTGGATACCATTTTATTTTGGCCTGAACTCAACCAAAACACAACACAGGCAACCTGACTGGAGAGCGACAGGAGCCCTAATCCAGGACCTGCATCACCCCACTTACTTGCACGCTGTTCATGAAAGCTGTTTTACTCCAACCCCCAGCTTTGCATGGGCTCCTCAGGCTCCTTTGCCAACAGGGACGAAGGCGAGCGAGAGGAGCAGCTGGGACGGCATGCCGAGGCCAGGCCTGCTACTGGGAAGGGGTGTGAGAGAATCGGCCACACAGATAACAAGCACGCTCCTACAATTTAATCTTTTCTGAGAAACACATTCACAGCACCGGGTAAGATGTCTGGACTCTGTCAAAGTCAAGGGATTTGGGCATTTAGGCACCCAAGATGTTTCCTTAAATTGGACCTTCAACAGACAGCATCTGGAAACTTTCACAAAAGTTAACTTTAGCTCTGCTCGCTAATTTGCTTACTCTCATTTGGCGGTCAATAACCAGAGAGTGGTTCCACCAAAGCACAGCTTGGGGAGGCCAAATCACGCCTGCCCCTCTGGGAGGATTCGGAGCCGAAACCTGTCACCAGAGAGGGAGCAGAGGAGCCTCACACTAGCTGAAGTTAGCCTTCAGGGAGGGACATCTCAGACAACATGTTACTGTCCCGCTTGCGAGTGCCAGAATAAGGCAAAACAGACTATCTGAAAAGGTTTTAATAGAATTTAATGATGAATATTAAGAATTGCTCTGACTACTACAGACAAGGCATATTACAAATGCCGGGTTCAAAAGGGACAGCAACCACAGGGAGATACTTCTCATTGGGTCGCCAATGCAATTACTCCAACAACATTCCCTAGCCTATTTCAAATCTGTCTAGGTTTCAAGAAAATAAAACCGAATTACTGTGGTCCTCTTTTATTGTTAATTTAGTTCTCACTATAAACATCCTAGATAAATAAGTCCTCCACCTATCGGGTTACAGACAGAAAGCAAACAACTGCTCATATTTACATTGAATGAATACATTTCCATGCTGCTACATCACTAAACGGTAGGAATGTCTCTCCATCTTATCAATAGCAATTACCATTGCAATTCACATCATTCTAAATATCAATATAGATTTAAAAGTACTATAGGAACTAGTCACCTAATAAAAGTATGATGAATGTTGTCCTATACAGTAAATCCACAGCAAGTAGCATCTGTACTCTACCATTTAAAATCCCGAGCAATAGCCAGTTCAGAAGTATAATCTTAGAAAAGTAGAAAGTAAAACTTACATTTTTAAAGATAAACATATAATTTACATATTCATCTCTTGATGCTGATACAGGAAGTTAAATGTATCTGATGTAGCATTAGCAAATGAAGTATTTTTTTCTACAGGAAACCTAAACAAAGAAGTCAGCATTACAAAGCATCAATCTGTGATGTAAAAAAAAAAAAAAAAATCTATGCTATCCTATGCTGCTGAGCACAGAGATATTTTTGTTAAGCTATGAACTCTAAGCACAAGATCTCAGTCCTCAGTTGTAATGGCCAGCTTAAAGCTCATTACTTCATACATAAAATTGGAAAGAGAAGAAAAAACCCTACAAAGCCTCAACATTTAACTGAACTCGGTTTCATCTGCCATTGTAATACCCATCACTCAATCTTCTGAGGACCAAACATGAAAGACTGTGGCAGGCCCAGTCTCTACCACACTAAACAACTTAGGATCACCCCTCAGTTTTGCCATCTCCTGATTCCCTCTGTAGCTCCTTTATAGTTCTATTTAAGCGCACAAGTCTCAAGCAGTCATCTCTGAAAAAAACCCACTGGTGACCTTCTACTGTTGACAATAAAACCTTGGTATTTACCCTTCCCCCTCTATTTCCTACTTTTAATTTTTTTTTCCTTATCTCTAGACAAACTCTGTTTTATACTATGGCTGTTAAGTCTTCTTTAGAGCTTTTGGAGACAGATCTTGTCAAACACCTTTCAGAAATCCAAGCAAGAAATATCAAATGGATCATCCTTATCCCACCAGAAGAGCCCCAACAGATTTGTGAAATATGACTTACATTAACAAACATATCTTATGCGGTAGAACACATATCAACCCCTCCCCACAAGATCTGATTCATAAAAACATCAGCATATAAGAAGAGCAATCAATTGGAAAGTCTTCCTTCATGTTTATGCCTTGCCAACTCAGACACCACTCCTGCTTACACACAGGTGTATTGTATAACAAAATCGGAGCTGGCTGTACGACATTCCTTCTCCTCATTACCAATGTGTGTTATACCCACAATTTCTCCAAAACAGACTTGCCCACAGTCTCAGAGGATGCTTGTGACAAAACCAAAACACAGCCAGCCACAGAAGAGGTGAAACATCACTTTTCCCCAGAGGTCCTCCAGCTGTTCCGCTGACTTCCAGGAGAGAAATCTGTCTATCCTCTCTCCTTCAAATACTCCTGGCTCACCCTTCACTCTGAAAATTGCTCTGCCTTCTTTTTCAAAAAGGGATTTACTGAACAAGCCAGGCTACTATATGCCATGTGCTCTCCCATTGAACACTGGTCTGCTGCCCTTTGAAAGGACAGTCCTGTGTGCGACTTAAAAAATCTGAGGTTTCATTTACTTGTTTTTTCCACGCAATGTCTATTTCTGTTAACCAGAATATCATAATTAAATATAACTGCTTCTACATGGATGAGATTTACCTTGCAAACTGAATATAAATTATGGTTGGACTTGTAAAGTATCTACAGCTTTCCACAGTTAGATCACCGGGATTTCTGTAAATTATGCTTATATCTTGTATTGGAATTCTCTTTTTTAAAAATCTAGAAATTATTTCTTAATTTCTTTAATCATCTGTCATCTTAAGAAGTTTTTTTATAAAGAAATTTGGAAACGTACTGCTTTAATTCTGTCTATAGTGAAGCTTGTTGCCATGTCACTAATTTACTGCTCCCAAATTTCTTCCATTAAATTAATTCACTATGTTACAGATGTTGCTATTGATTTATCTACTGATCTAAACACACAATGAAGCAGAAGGTAAAACCAACAGAAAAAACCCTATTGCTTTTTTTTTTTTTTCCCTTACTAATTTTGTCCTGGCTCCAAGAATAATTCCCGTAACAGCAATAAAAAACCATATGCCTTTTCACTTCAGTCTCTCTGTGAAAACAGCTTTTCTAGTAGTAGAATGAAGAAAATAAGTAGTGATGGAAAGATAAACTTGAAAACAAATTGAAAGAAAAAATTACTTAAAAATTCAGGGTCCATTTTACAAATTATTATCACCAGTATTTTTGAAAAGGGAGGGTTTTTTCTTCAGATTATGACTCCTATTTTAGGATTATAACAGAGAAACTTGAAACAAAATCCATACACATAAAGATTTTTTTTTTGGCTGATCAAAGCATAAGATACAGCTGTTATGTTTCGTAAGTCCAACCCAAACGCTGATCTAAACAGTATGAGTGCTAGGACAAGCCAGGTCCAAATCTGGAACAGGTTTTCAATTTCAGGGTATGAGGATAATGAAGTGTTTACTAAAATGCAGCAAAAGATTAATGTGTTAATCTCTGCAAAGTTACCAACACATAAATTCACCGAATACATCAATATCTACCTATCAACTCAGGAGTAATTTAACAATAGCCTATCTGGACTCCGTATCGCCAGACCGTTACATTTGGAAATGATTAAGAACAGGTAAGACCAGCTCCAAATATTTGTTTAACCTGGATTCAATATCCATACAGTATCTGAGAGGTGCTATGGAAATCTCAAGGAAACGTTGACCTTTCTATAAGATAAATGCAATACCTTCAGAGGGGCTAGTCAAGCATTTTTCCTCCCAATAAAATTAAAGTGAGCCTAGACATAACAGTCTATTTTTTATTTTGGCAAATGAAAATATAGTTGCTTTTTGGCAGCCATAAAAAGGAAAGCAGTGGGGAAAGGGAAAACCAATTACATCAAGGTGGTCGTCCTGATATTTGCATCATACACCAGCTCCATAACATCTTTATATGCTAATCCTTTAAATTATTAGCAAATACCCCCACCTTTTCGCATTTGATGGCTACTCGA
Source organism: Grus americana (assembly GCF_028858705.1). Taxonomy (NCBI): domain Eukaryota; kingdom Metazoa; phylum Chordata; class Aves; order Gruiformes; family Gruidae; genus Grus; species Grus americana. The sequence goes on from NC_072853.1 coordinate 154,062,723, forward strand.
AATACTGAGTATCTGAATAGAGACCACAGAGCCAAGAGGCAAAGGGCCAGGTAGAAATGGCCTGAAGACCTACCCCACCTTGGACCCTGCCGTCTACAGGCACAAACCTTTAACTTGCAAGCTACAGAAACAACAAGGATGGCTACATACCCAAAGAATAAACCAGTTTACCATAGAGTTTATTTGCTCCCTAAACCACTCCTTTACCATCTGGAAGGACTAAAGTCTTGCGCTTTTACTAATTATTAAATGTTAGTCATTATTCTTTTAATATGTATGACAGGAAAGAAGGAAAAAAAAAAGTTTCATTCCCTGTTCTGTAATCCAAATGTAGCTGTTTGGGTATCTAATACTAAGAAGTCATTTGACTCCAAGACATTAAGGCAAAGGCAATGCTCAAGTTACTTAATTCATCTGCATCAGAGTAAGTATCTATATTCAAGTCCACCTAACTTCTGACAGACCATGGAAGGAGGAAGAAAGAGGAATTAATTATAGTTCAGTAAGTGAATATATTTTTACATGCACAGGACTAAACAGATCAGTGAATTGTTTTATAACAGCAAGCATCAGCATTTTTAATGATTCAGGAAATCACCATCATTCTAAGACAACAAGAAACTACTACACCGCCGCTCTGCTGTTTCCCCCAGTGCAAATCTATCCACGTCCACGAGCTCATGCTGGTGCTCCATCGCCTGCCCATGAAGCAAAGGGGTACAGCAGGCTGATAGGGAAGGGACGGACATCTCACTCCTGCATCTGCAACACTGGTACTGTATTTGACTGATGCCATGAAGTGAAACACCGCTGCCCGGTGTCATTCATCAATGCAGTATGACGGTGTCAAGAAAGGAAATATGTTCTCTGCTGACAACTTGTTTTAATGAAAATGCACTGCAATATTTAAAAAGTTTTCAAAGTTGACTTCTATTTCTGACAGCTGACAGATTTATGATAGCTACTTTAGATGAAAAATGTGCAACAAGAATGACTTAATATTCAAAACAAAGAAATCAATGTAGTCTGCCTTAACATGCCAAAGTACTAATAGAGGAAGAGGAGGTTATTCAGTAAAGTGAGGATTGTAGAAGAGTAACTAAAGAAGCTTAATAGGAATGTTTCAAGTTTATAATATTTTAAAAATTGGAACAGTCCTTAATGAACAAATGGACTTCAAGAGTGACGGACTGTAGGACACTGCGATTCTCACAAGCACAAATTTATGACACTTCATGTTTGTTCGTGCTCTCAATAAAATCACAACGAAAGCAGTGACAGACCAGTGGTAGAGTCATTGCTACCTCCATTTTCTTGTGTTTTCTTTTCAGGAAACAGGAAACAATTGTGTGGGTTTTTATTGGTTTTGTGAGGGCTTTGTTTTGTGGGTTTTTTTAAAGCATTAACAGATGTAGTAGTAAACTGTATTATGAAAACTTTCCATAACTCATCTTAAAGATGATCAGCACAGAAATAAGTGAAGAGTTTTTAACTTTGTAGTAAGCTTTCTAACCATCTATTTTAATACATATGGCATACGGCAGAGAGAAGTTCAAACCTGTGTGCAAATTTTTTTTCATCACTAGGAAGAACCATAACCACCATCCTGTTCTGCACTTCAACCTCTTTCCAACTTCTGGTCATAAAAATCTATCCTGTGCTTCAGAAACCGCTTGAGGAAAGATTTTCAAAACCATGATATTCCTACAAGAAGCTCTGGCTCTGCTTGAATATAAATCTGTAATACACTATTTTTGTTATTTTCTTAACTTTATTAATCATTTCTTGACTACATCTAATTCATTTGAAAGGTGATTTTCATTAAGAATGGCCATGAAACTAAGATCTGGATTTTTCGTTTTTAAACTTATACCACCTGAGACACCTCACTATTTCTGACCATACTGAAAACTACAATAATAAAGGCTGTGGGAGAAAGAAGAAAATTAAAACAACGTTGAATTTCCCCAAAGAAATTACCCTAGAAGAAAAGCTGTCAGTCACGAAAGTTGATACTATCACCACAGATGACAAGAAGCTAGTAACAGCGGAAGCATGAATGTGACCATCACTCTCTCACTACTTTCTATTTATTTTAAATAACAGATGAACAGTCATTAATATTTACTATATTTCAAATCAGTTAGATAATGCAATCAGCAGCCTGAAGTCAGATTAGGTAGCAGCTGGTTAGATGGATGTCATCTGTCAGGGGCTGTTCTTCTAAAAGCTGTTAATACTGTCAGTGAAAATTACAGTCCACAAATCAAAAGAATGTCAGTGCTCGAACTGAAACACGTATGAAATCAGGCAGCTCCCACTGGATTTTCCCCATGTGCTATTACCTCCATGATCAAGTGACAGAAATTGCTGAGAAAGCAAAACATTGCTTGCTTTCTATCTGAGAATTATACTTTGAGCCAAGGGACATATTTTTAGATAATTAAAATTAATTTTCCTTCCTTTTTGTCAAGAAACATTAAAATCAACCTGCTCTAAAGCAAAATGCTCGTTCACTCTCGCACAGAATAACGGGGCAAAACTTTGTTGCTATTACAAAAGTGACAAACTCATTAGTTAGAAATGAGATAAAATCATTTTCAATCAGCAAATTCCGTAATGTTAAACCGTAACTTTTTCTAATAGTATTAAAATGAAAGCAAAGGCCATGCACTCAGAACTTCAGTGACTGTTCAAAATACATGTCAAAGTATTGCTTATATACCACAAAATAATGCAAGTTTTAAGCCAGACAAGTGTCATCATTCCAGAACAACAGTGGCAGAGCACTTAAAAGGTACTTTCAAGTACTGAAGGGCACTAAAACACTAGCTTTTTGTTTCTGCTACAGTGCTGGGAATATGATAATTTTGAAATGCAGCGTTACCAGTAGGTATGTCCAGAAATTTTTTTTTTCTTTTTTTTTTCCCCACCTAGTTTGTATTGTCGGTTCCCCGCCCCCAACTTAATTGGAACAGAAAGGCTAAATCCAGAAAGGCGTTATTGCAGCTGACAACAGCATCTTTTGAAATGCAACATCCTCATTTTGAGGATATAATTCTGCAGAAATAGCAAATAAGCAGCAAGAAAAATACATACAAAAGACATCAGAAGTCAGGCAGGGATTTTATTTTAAAAAGCATATTGCTTCCTTGCTCATCACAGAATGCCACCAAGAATTTTAAATGGATAATCAGCGTGCAGCAGTACTGGCTGGGTGCCGGCTGGGTGCTGAGCGGGTTTGCAGACAAGGACGGGCAGATCCCTCCTGGACAGCACTTGGAAGGCGAGTAAGGAGTGTGCCTTGGTGGGGAAGGCAGCTGCCTGCAGACCAGGCTGTGACAGCATGAGCATAGCTGGCATGTCCAGCGACAGCCACCAGCATGGTGGGGGCTGGACCACAGGTCATACAAGGAGATGCCAAGAGAGCTGGGCTTGTTCGATTTTAAGAGAAGGCTAAGAGAGAAGCTTCTTGTTGTTGTCTTTTTAACCCTGGGAGCAAAGACTGAAAGAGGTGCCCAGAGAGGCTGACGCTGTGCAACCTCCATCCCTGGAGATGCCCAGATCCAGAGTGCACAGTCCCTGGACACACTGGCCCTCTTTGGAGGAGGAGGTTGGACTAGGTGACTGCAGAGGTCCCTTCTGGACTCATTCTGCAATTCTGTGATTCTGTTTGGTTTCTCACTCTCCTTGGCACATGCCTACGTTTCAACAGCTGATCAACAGCATCAACCAAGGCAGAGCAGGTGTTTCCAGCTGTGAGAAGTTTGGTGAATACACGCAGAATCTCAGCTCAGCATGCTGCGTTTGGCCGGTCTTCTGTGGGTCACCACCAGCTCTTCATGGGCACAAGCAAGACCGAGGACCTGCTTTCCTTCGCAGCTCCTTCCCGCCCTGCATTGGGTGCCATTGTGCACTGCCAAATCACACACCCAATCTGCCATCTCGCTCCCTTGACTGGCAGGGCTGGAACCCTGAAGGCCATTCCCACCCAGCCCTGCTGAGGGAGACTCAGGCTCTGCCATAACATCCATGGCTCTGGCGACAGCGAAGCCACTCCAGACTGCTCCTTGCAGCAGAGACCTTTGTCTCTGCCCCTTCTGCCATGACCACTGTCCTTTTTTTCTGGCAGGGTTAGTTTCTAGGCTGATCAGCACACTGACCCTGCTTGGCACAACCAACAACTCCTAGTGTCGGTGCCAGGGAGAGGTGGGAAGCTTGGCCATGGCCGGGGGTAGTGCGAGGTGACCCTCCTGCGCAGCACCATGGCCTCAGATCACCTAAAATCCCTGACGAAGCCACACCTTTAGGAATCAAAAAGTGTGGTTAATCGTGTTAACTCTTACATGAGTTGTAACAACAATTACTCAGGCAGAATTAAAAATAATAGCTCAATTTTAGTTCAAGTGAACTTGTAAAATTGTCAAAATAAAGCCTAATATTTTACTTGCATTAAAGAAAACACCAATTAAATTTGAAAAGCTCCTGGCAACATGCTGTCATTTCAACACCACAACAAAATATTTCCTGAGATGGTATGACTGTATGTGATGCCACACTAACCGCCAAGACAAGGTGCCAAGGGAAGGAACCTGCCACCTCTGGGAGAGGGCTACCTCTCTCTCAGCACAGAGGAGGGCATTAACCAACACCATTGCAGCAAACACCACCAAGGCACAATGATATACACTGCCGCAGGAAGCACTGTAATGCCCACATCTACCACAGTCTCCACAAACAAGCCTCAGTCAGAAAAGGAAAGCAGGAACTCAAGGTTCACGATAGCCAAGCCTCTCACTACTGCGGCACTCTGCTCTGATTTTACTCTGCATTTAACTCGAGGTGGGCCTATTTCACTGGCTACAACCCACCTCATCTTGCTACAATCACAGTTTTAATAATAATAGCTAACCACCAGGGTTAACAGCTGGCCATGCTCCAGAGTGAAGGAGGTTTGACAGGCCAAGTTTCTTCTAACAACCCAACTGCCAGAGGAACCCACACGCTCTTATCTCCGAGTGCTCGGTTACACACGTCACATGCTTTTTCTCTTTACGTGCTTGTCTGGTTTCATTTTTAAAAGAAACAGGATCAGATTTTCACAACAAATCCTGAGGGCTCGCACTTAAAACTGGATTCCTTCTCCCCAGAGAGGACATTCAAGATTCCCAAGGGACTTCTAAACAAGCTCTTGCAAAACAAAGGAAGAAAATCAATAGAAAAAAAGCAATCAGAGATCGTGGTTTTCAAAGATAATGTCCAAAAATTAATTATTTGAGATTCCTCTCATCCTTAATTTTTCTTTACTGCTTAGGCATCTTAATAGATTACAAATAATATGCTTTGCTGGTGTTGGTGCTATGGGTTTTGCTCACCAGACCTGTCACATACCAGTAGCACTGCATCTGGTACATCTACTACATATTTATGTTCCTTACCACAGAGTCTGATGCGACAAACCATTGCGCTCTTTGAGCGGCCTCCTTCCCTCACATCCCCAACCTTGCCGGTGCCATTTTCCACCCAATGTTTCCTTCTAATAAGAAAGCAGAAAGTGTAATTCATAGGCCTTTGCCTGCTCTCAGATGCTCATAACAAGGAATCTGGAGCACTCCTACTAACTGAGTCATATTTAAACACAGGGATTTGGAGGTTTTCTAACAACACCCTCTTTGTAAGTATTGTTTTGCATCTGGGATAGCGGACGGTGCATCCCACATGGTTCCGGAATAATGGAGTTTAAAAGAAAAGAAGAAAAAAAAGTTATTCAGCTCAATTCTATAGCACTCCATGGAAAAATACAGGGATATATGGGAACAAACCACGAATCTGCAGTCTGTGCAACCTCTTTATACTCTTGTATGAGCCTGAAACGCTGCCAAGTTCCAAAACCTTGTATCCAAAACATAAGTAGTTTTCAGGAAAACAGTTTCAGATCTTAATTAATCCACTGAGGCCCCAGCCCATGTCAATGTAATCAGTCAGCTGGTGACGACAGAGAGAAATAAGTCTTGTGAGGTTCTCACAAAACAGCTAAAAATAGCACTGGATTGCTTTTTAGTGTTCCTCTGCACATAAGGATCTTGATCTCAAATTTTCTTACAACTTATTTATAGGTTTTACTTCATGTAACTGAATTTTTTCTTCATTCAAAACATAAAAAGAGGCAATGATTTCTCCTAAAACTATCAAACATTTCATATATTACGTTGCATAATACTCATACACCTGGGAAGTTACAGCCTACATATTTCTGTATTGTAGTTTTCCATCCAGATCAACAAATATGACAATATCAGCAGCCAGTGAAAGTAATTACCATCAGATTTTCTACCTCAGAACAGATAAGTCTAGGGAAATCAAAAGAATTTAAAAAGTGATCTGTAGTAATAAATAAATGGATGGGATGATCACCTTGGAAGAAGATAATTTTTACATTAGATGGGGTATTTGAAATTATTGGGTTTGAATACTTATGATTTTTGATTTCTAACAAATTAGCTAAGCTAATGAGAAAAAAAAAAACAGAAAAGCAAGAGAAGTGCAGCAATTTGCCTTAAACACAGCCATATCATTGTAATTCAGAAACTGTGACAAATGATTTTTTAAAATGTTCTCACATTCTCATTAATATTTTACCAGTGATTTATGAATCTTAATGTTTAATGAAAAAAAGATCAAAATGGAAATTTTACCACAAAAAGGAAAAAAGAAATCGAACTGCAGAAAAGGGAGGTCAGTGATACAAAGGCCAAGGAAGCAGAAAAGGATTTTGTAGAGTATTATTATTTTAACAGACTTTGATTGATATCAATCTACCAAAACGTTTAGAAAACTAATTTTGGCTTGCCTGCCTGTATAAGCCGAGGCAGAGTCTTGTTCCTCCAGGGAACTACCCGAGTAAAACCACATACATTGTGAGCAGCAAAGTCTACTATTGTCTCCTAAAACAGCAAAGACTAAAGCACAGTTTTAAATATTTTCAGATGTCAAACATCCATTAGAAAAATGTTCAAAAAAAAAAAGAAAGAAAGGATAAAGAGACTCAATAAAAAAAAAGGAATTTTAAGTAATATTTCCCCTGCTGCAGTAACTGAACTGCTGCGCTCTCGATAACTCAGGCCTGGAACGAGCCTGCGTAATCACAGAAGCTACACCGTACTGAGCAGAGTTAGGTCTCACTGCTTAAAATCTGATCAAAGTCAGATAACTTCAAACTCACAATTTTCTTCAGTATTTTAAAAGCATGACAGTAACAAAAGCGGTCGTGGTTTGTGTTCAACAGCATTTCTAACACACGTAGCAGTAGTTGCCGTTGCAGGGTCAGGGGGAGCAGGGAGGAGTAAGGATGGTTTTGTCTCAATTATAATGATCTAAAGATTGAAACAAGACCAAGCTTGTAGGAAAAATTAACATTTTTTTACAGTTAACTGGAGCATTTAGAAGGGGGAAAAAATACATTCTTGAGGCAGAAAAGCCCTTCTTCAGATCTATCCAATATACAAGTCGATCAAAACAGGGCTTTCTCTAGAGTGCTTCTTTTCAGCTGTTTCACCCACTAACATATTGTAACCAAGCCAAAGTAGTAAAAGTTTCATAAAACTACTCCTATAATTCTACATCTATGAGTACTGCAATTCAGACACACATCCATGTGAATAATGATTTTAGCAAAACAGTTTTTCTGGAAGTGACACCATAAAAGATTAAGTTGAAGCAGATGAACTTTTTTTTCTTTTCAATAGAAACAGAATTTAGAATAATTAAACCATCAAGAATACACAGTCGGGACTTTTTCAAGGATCAGTTTGAATTCAGTAATTCAGCATATTTTTCATTAACCACTAGAGGTCACACAGTAACCATGGCGGCTATCCAAAAGAGGAAAGGCCTCAAGAACCTTAAGGTCTAGGAAAATTGAACTACAGGGATACTCACTGATTTGCACCTACAAATGAAAGTATTAGATTAATTTGAGTAATCTTTCCATTTCCCCAAAAGATCCAATGAACATGAATGCTCACAGATGTCATTTGGTATTTTACATCTCTGCAAAATTGAGATTTACGATTTTTACTTCTCCAATTACATCTGACAATAGAGGGGGAGGGAATAGTCAGAGCTTGGTGCTGTTTTGAAGGTGTTCCCGATTTCTTCAAATATTTCCTCATTTAAAACTTCTGTAACTTCTACTCAAAGAAGGGGGCTTTGGCTATGACCATAATTAACACTAAAGCAGCACACGAAAGCTGGAATATCCTAGTATTCTACTAGTCAATATTTTGCTATTTAAATAGACATTTTAAGCTTTCAAGAACAACAGAAGTAGTAATAAGAACAAATACAAACCCACACACATCAAATTCATTGTGTTTTTAAGCTAAAAATTCATTGTGTTTTTAAGTAAACCAAAGTTTAGACCAGACACAATAACTTAAACTCTCTTAAATCTGAATGGATATACTGCCCTCAAAATTTAGGAGTAGATGTAGTGGTCAGAGCCTGAAAACTACTTGTATGTGAGAAATTCACTTACACTGCTAATGAAAATTAGTCTATTTTAAAGCATTTATGGAAACACTATTTGGAAAGTATTAAAATACTTTATGTTCTATACAGCTCATTAAAAATTCCCTGGAAAGTTCCTTTAAACTCTTCAAAAAGGCACCCTGTGCACACAAATGCAGAGCGAGAGATGGCTGATAGCGATCCTCTGCCCCTTTCATATTAGATTAAATTGTAGATCAGGATACAAAGACATTTCATGAACTGACTCACTTGGGTTTATTCCATTTACTACAGTGCACACTACATTTCCTCTTTGGAGAGATTTCATTTAATTAGATCCCAACTATAAAAGATAAAGACCTGTGTATGGAAGTCTTTACTATGGCAGTGCAGGACTGCCAAGGCATTAAGCTGCCCTCTAACCCTAAGAACTGGTCCCACCAGAACAGGTGCTGCTGCTGACTTGCATTACCTGTTCTGGAATAGGTAAAATATTTCACTCCCTAAAGCTCTCAGTCTGGTACATTTCAACATTTAAAAAATAATAATAATAATAATAATAATAATAACAACAACAACAATAATAACAAAGAGCAATGAAACAGTTGTAATCTGAATAATAATTTCTAAAGTTTCAGTACCCATCATGTTTTTCAGCACAACAGACAACACACTACCAGAAGCTCGCAGGGCATGTACTACGCTATCGGAGCAACTCGAGACGAAACAGAAACCATAAATCACATCTTAAAAGCAGAAAAGATGCAGACTTTTCTTGCAATAAAATTAACATGACAAGTTTAGCTAGCTCTCAATAGTATGGCAAAAATATCCAGCTTTACCTACGCACAAGTTTATATGTATACACACACGTACTCACACACAGACTGCAAATCAGCAGAGATTGTTTTCCGCTTCATATTAACACCGCAAGTTTTACAATCTTCTTAAGAATTTAGGAAGTAAGGATATTATTTTGAGAAATATCCTAACACAAACCTGCTTTTTCTCTGTGTGCCTTTTCTGAGCACCCAGTGTAGCTGACTTGAAGCTCAGAGACTTGGACTGTCTCCTAACTTTCACTGAATCTCTCCGGCGATCATATGAAAAAGACGATGACTTCTTTGTAATTTTCCTCTTCGATGTGTCTGCCATTTCATCCACCAAAGTATGGTTACCTTCAAGCAAGCAGTGTCCCAAGAAAATAAAAACTCAGTACCATCAAGCTTCCACCAAGCTTACAGGGAACAGCATTCAATCCTGTAGGAAGTGGAACAATCTACAAGGAACGGAGACCATCTAAGAACAGTTTCAGTTCTTCCAATAGGTTCTAAAATGAACAAAGCCGATGGTCCTGCAATGCTGTATGGCACCGAAGAGCAGGCAGAACTCCTTCTTGCTGTATAAACTCAAACAGGCTTCAGCAGTGATGCTAATCTGTAAAATGTAGTGACTATCCTGCTGAGCACGCTAAAGGTGAACGGAAGGTAGTTCCCTGCACACCAACAGGGTGTGGAAGTACACCAACAGGGTGTGTGTGGGGATGAAGCAGAAGACTTCAGGTTCAAGGCATCTTCTTAACTCCTTCCTTTCTGGGCTACTGTTAGGAAGGTATCTCAAAAGTCAGACTGGGGAAAGCTCCCCAAAGAAGACAGCATTTTTTTCCTTCTCCTTGGATCCAGGGCACTTGCTGAAGGAACCTTTAGCATGAGGTAGCTGCCCCATTCATTAGGGCCGTTTTACCTAATTCAAATATTCCCTTTTCTCTCTTTGTCAGAGAGACTATTCACACTACAAACTTATGAGGTACTTGATCTATTAAGCCAACTGGAAAAAAAGGTCTAAGCCTATGTATGAATCTTACCATCCTTCCTAGGAAATACCTATGAAGTTACTGCTTTGTCGTGGTTTAATCCCAGCCAGCAACAAAGCACCACACAACCGCTTGCTCACATCCCCCCCACAGTGGGATGGGGAAGAGAATTGGAAGGGTAAAAGTGAGAAAACTCATGGATTGAGATAAGAACAGTTTAATAATTGAAATAAAATATTATAATGATAATAATAATGTAATGAAAAGGAAAATAATGAAAAAGAGATAAATAAACGCCAAAAAAGACAAGCGATGCAACTGAAAACAATTGCTCACCACCAACCGACCAGCGTTCAGCCAGTCTGCAAGCAGCCATCCCTGCCAACTTTTCCCCCAGCTTCATATGCTGAGCATGATGTCATATGGTATGGAATATCCCTGTGGTCAGTTGGGGTCAGCTGTCCCAGCTGTGTCCCCTCCTGACTCGTTGTGCACCCCCAGCCTGCCCACTGGTGGGGTGGCGTGAGAAGCAGAAAAGGCCTTGGCTCTGTGTAAGCACCGCTGAGCAGTAACTAAAACATCTCTGTACTATCAACACTGTTTCCAGCACAAATCCAAAACACAGCCCATACTAGTTACTAGGAAGAAAATTAACTCTACCCCAGCCAAAACCAGCACATCCCTTAAGACCCGTTGGTATCAATGGCTAGGAGGGTAACACTACTGAATTCTCACCCTAGTGACAGCGTGGGAATCTCATCAGCTGAGATTGCAACTTTTGTACCAGGACGGTGTTTAGGTAGGAATGTTTCCCTTGCATAACGCATTAGTCAAGGAACACTACAAGGGTGTAGAGACCCAAGACTTGCTGCTATTGATTTCCATTAAACAGAACACATCCAAAACACAAAGCTTTGTGTATAGGGGAATATACACAAATACACCTGCAAACCTAACACTGTCAGATTTAAATCTGGGTTAAAAGACAAGGAGGAAAACTACCTTTTGACAAACTTATGCCATTGTCCAGGGTCTTTTCCAGAAACTTTTCCTTAATTTATTCATGACGTGACTTCGCATACAAAACAACTGTGAATAATTTATACTTGCAGGATTACCATTACTATAATTAAGCTTTAATGTGGGTCAGTCCTCTAGTGTATGAGTCTCACTACCTCTGTTAGGAAATATCTGTGAAGTTGGAACAGCATTTCTTTTAAGACCTGCTGATATCAAACAGTAAGAGGGTAGTGTTAATGAATTCCCATAACCAACCTTTTCTGCAATTTCTTCCTTTGTTGTAGGATGAATAATATACCTTTAGGACAAAGTGATATTGCTAAAATTAATGAAAAGCTATCAGAATATCATGCATTTGTTAGCCATAATGACCTAATTCTAGATTCACTGCAGATTTCTGTGGAGATTTACACTGTGAAGAATTAGAAAACACTGCTTCATATTATCTACAATTACATCTAAGTAGTGAATCTGTAATTATTACAGGACATAGAAAAAATCCATTATTAAATATTTTTAGTACAAAGAATCTCTTAATTGTGATGGGTTTATAATATTGTAGCAGTCATCATCCACAGCTACATATTGTCCTTCAGTGTTACTAACATTAGAAACTGTGAGACCATCATCATTTCAACACACTCTGTGGTTTTCACCGACGTTTAAAGAGACTCTTTCTCACAAATTGAGACCCTGCTTAAATCACCAGTTCCCATGATTTACAAGCATCATCTTTTTGAAGAGTAAAAATAAACACATTATTCAGCATTATGCATGGTTTTAAACCATGACGCCTCAAGAAAAAATATGTCCTCCAAAACTTCTGGAAGCATCTGCAGCATTTGATAAAAATCACTAGTATTCTGATATATCATAAACATTAAGGCCAAGAAAAGGGTGAAAACCCTTTGCAGATAATTATTCTTATGACATACTCTAATTATGCTTATTTGCATAAAAATAAATATGAAGCAATTAAGACTGACAAAGGCACAAATAACTTTAAAAACCATTAAAATGCATCTGGCCTTGTATCAAACACCAGGTACGATCCTGATCATTTCACTTCGATAAAACACACATTAGACCTAAAAGAGGTGAAGAAATGTGACAAGAATGAAATGAATGGAAACTGAAAAGGACAGACATCCTTAAAAATCTTTGAAGATACAGAAAAAGGTCTGGATTGTATTTATTCACAGTTCCCCTAAATACAAGAATCTGCGGCACTCAAAAAAAAATCAAATTGGAAAAAAAAACCGTAATATTTGCTTTGTTAATGAAAACTTTCATTTCATTTGATGCCCCCAGATCTTGCACTGAAAAAGGCAAAGAACGATTCCTCAGTGTCACCTCTGATATTACAGTCCTCTACAGTTTTGCATCTCAATCCTCTTTCCAAGGCTGAGTCCTGGTCCATTTAGAGCCTGCTGGTAGAGAAGCCTTTAATCTACACCTGGAATCAACGCTGGCATTTGTTCTGTGCTTTTGCTATTTCTACAAAATCTTTTTTGGTTGCTCAGTTTGTGGCTGGAGGAAGCAGAGGGCTCACCACCAGCATGTACAGCAGCAAGATCCCATCGCCCGCTCCCTTCTCTGCCCCTTATTTCGCCACCAGGACCACTCTGGTAGCTCCACGGCCACCGGCTGCCTTGCTGAACTGAAAGGAAAGGTCTCAGCCCACTCATGTTCCCACCCTCCCTCTTACTTCTTCCTTCACACCTCAACCACTTCCAGCAGTGAAGTCCTCTGCCTTTCCTCCTCAACTTGCCAGATCCTTCAGTGAACTGATGATTCTCATGAAATAGCAGAAAAATATTCAATTCTTTTTGCAAGGAGGAATCTTCTGCCATTTTAATGAACAAATCTGCTAAGAGACAGGAGCCAAAGTGCCAGAGCCTGCATAAGGTAAGCAGCAGGACAGGGATGACAACATGGGGGAGAGGCAAGCTGCTAGAAGCTTTCTTAGATTTCATTATGTCTCACAAAACTGTACCTTGCAGTGTAAGCTGATGTTTCCAGAGGTCTATTACAAAAACAAAACCATCTTCCCCAAATGTAATAGTTAGCTCAGAACTCATTATTTTGTGCATTCAGTTAAAGGAGTCTCTCTCTGAAAGCACATCACATTTGCCAAAATGATATTTCATCCACCGTGTTGTTGTCTACTCCCTCTATATCACAAGATGCTTCTTGCAACCGTTCATAAGCAGCATCTATCATCAACATTCGGTTCCACACACAATAATGGAATTTGCCACTCCAGTATTCAAATCCTCCTTCCCTGTTTTTCAGAACAATTGAATGTATTGAATCCATGCTCTATTTTCCATCTCCCCATGAGGTACGTATCCATCATAAGACCCTTTCCCTTATCCCATGGCAAGTTTGTGGGGTTTTGGACCGTGCTGGCCAGTCACTGTTGCTCAGGCCTGTCTTTCTCCCGAGAATACGGGAAGGTTTGTGAGGCATGACTTTCTTCACAACACTATCGTGGTCTTCCCCAGTACATCATTTTCATGCATGGGCCTGCTATTCCTCAGAGAACAGTTTTTACCAAATCATTCAATTTTCAGAAGTCAGATTTACCTGCAGCTCTTCAGATCTCCGTGGAAACTAATTTACAAATTAACAAATGTCACTTCTCTCCTACCTGGGAATTCTTAGCGCACTGATACAACTACTTCAGTAACACATGAAATGAACTGGGATATTGCAGTTTATCCCAAAAATAAACAACAAATCATGAACGGAAATGCTGTCTTCACAGAGCTAGAAAAAAGTAAATGATGATGGGATTAATAATTTGGAGAACAGTGCTGAAAGAGATGAAAAACTAAGAGCTACAGATGGGAGACAACGTTTAGTTACATCTAATATCTCTTAGTGATTGGTAAATGCACGTTTCAACATTAATGTTTTATGCCCAGTATTTCCTCACTTCCATGGGTTTTACTCTCATCCATAAATATCGTGCAGTTAAAACTTAGTTTATTAGAAATACTACAAGCATTTTAATTCCATTCTTTGACAGAAGATAGTATTTATATTTGGAGTATGTTATTTCCAAATATGTCTTCATTAAATAGTAGCTGGGAATAAAGACTATGTAAAAACTTTGATTTTCTACTTTAAATCCATCAGCAAGACAGACTTAAAAATCATGTGGCCATCCCAGTAACAATGTGTCAAGAGTGTTAATGCAAAAAAACCTGGTTAAAAAGGAGACATTCTGGTTTTATGAATTTTTCAGAACTTCAGTTAATATCAAATTGTCAATCTCTAAAAATGTAATTGAAATAAAAAGCACTGCAGAATACTAGATGACATCAAGAGCTCACTGTTAAACTGAAGTTTTTTAATTTTTTATCAGAAAATAATCATGGAATTGTTAAACGATTCTTTCCCAGTATCAACACTTTCCCAAGCTCTGTGGCTCAAGTAGTTATTTTAAGCTGTTACAAGAAAAGAATGCCTTATGTTCAAAACATGTTTTGCCAAGTCACTTAGGAGTAACAACGAATTGTATCAAGGTCATCCTGTTTTCCTGGGATACAGGGAAGGCAGTCACGGAACAAGAAGAGAGAAGCTGCACATTCTGGAAGAGATAACCATGGCAATAGTTGAAATTTAATTTGAGGGAAAAGTTTTGAGGAAAAAGGAAGCAGGGCATTCCAGTCATGGTATTGTAAATACTAAGAATCATATGTTTGAGTAATTTTTTGGCTTTTTCAGGTTTTGCTGTCAGATTTGCCTCACTAGACCTAGACGTTCTTTCATTCATTCCAGGGGTTTAATCCGTTAATGGCAGAAACAAACTACAGAAGTACAACAAAAAGTTGTTCTCTGTTCATGTGTTTAGGGTTAAATTCTTAAGTTGCAGAGTTAGAGAGAATTCAAATGTAAATTCAGTTGTAAGTTTGCTCAAATGAGGCAGACAGACACTCAAATTTAGAACAAACGCCACTAATTTGAGTACTCAGATTATGTACTGATGGAAAACTAAAGATAACACAAGTTTATCCGTGCAACTTTCATCAAGTTCAAAAGCTCTTTAAGATTTTGGAGAGGATGAACAGACACAGGGTTACCAGAGTCTCATTCTTTCTACCAGCATCACCTTGCCACTGGTCAACCCAGAATTTACTATGGAACTGGGGTCTTGCATAACTCCCTAAAAATAAGCGTGACAGACCAAAAATCAGTAGCAGCAAGATATTGTAATCACAGCTCTCCAGTCCCTAGCTGGCCTTTAACCTTAACATCATAACGCATTTGCTCAAAATAGACTTAGTTTTGTGTTGGTTTCAAGTTAACATTTGTTACAAACAAAATACAGTCATCCTTTCCAAACCCACATTTTGTGTATCACATGCCCCTCTCATTCAACAGTGCTCTCCAAGAGGAAGTAAACAAAATAACTGTGTTATTTAGAATTAAACATATGTTTAACACAAAACCCAAAAGTTCATTTCCTTTCCACTACGCTGGGAAAAGCTCCTAATATGCCTCCATACTATGTGAAAAAGCTGCTCAAAGACTTTCTCCCATCACACTAGAAGCAAGCAGACATTAAATTCATAATATTAAAAGAGTCTCTGTAGGTCTCGAAGTGGATGCAAATGAAGTGCAATTGATCTCACTGAATTTCAGCAGCAATTTGATTACTTAACATAGTTAACTGTAGATCATTAATGGTTACAAAGCCCACGTCAGCACAGATCTATGAAATGAATCTCCATCCCACTCTCACCAACAGTATTCCACTCAGAACAGCAACTTCTTGTGCATCTTTCTAGGAGGTTCAAAGTATGTCTAATCAGCAGTACGCACCAACATCACTTTGATCTTACAGTGACCTGGGCCGGATACTAACACCACGCACACACACACTGTGGTAAGCATGAAACTTCACTCCAGGCAACACCAAACCATATTCCTCTGTTTTCTATCTCCGCACTCAGTATGAATTATGCAGAGTGAAAAGCTAACTAGATATCTGAAAATGATGTCAAAGACAGTCCATTCCTTACTTCAAAGAACAAAACCCAGGCTGTAACTCTAAGCATGCGTCAAAACACAACAGTTATTTTTGAGAACTAGAGTGTTGAATTTATTAGGACAGTGATTTTTTTCAGCAATGTAGCTACACCAAACAGATATTTTGATCTCCAAAGCTTTTCAATGAGCAACAGCCTCAGCATTACTATGCAGAAAAGAATTACATAAAATTGCACATAAAATAAGGTTTTTAAATTGTGCAGAATACACATGACTATTTCTGTGAGAATTCAACTGGGAGCAAGTTATATTCAGATGCATACTTTTTAAATGGGAGATTACACAACAATTTCCTGAATATTTTTTCCCATGGATAAAAACAAGGGCCTATGAGACCCCTGATTAAGTGCTTTGATATTACACCCAAAGTATGAGGATCACTGAAGTGTCCGTGTGCTTCAGCCTGCCAGGAGAAACCATGATTAAGGATCATTGGTATTTTTCTATTGTTCAGTTGGTTGGGGTTTTTTTGCTGTTGAGAATGTCTGTCGACTAAGAACTGAACTGAGGTCATCAAGTATGTTATCCTCAAGCTGGAAACTTGCCAAGTTACCATATGTTTTTTGAGAGCTTTCAAATGAAGGGCTACTTTTACAAGTAACAGAAATCTAAACAGTTTGTTAACCTATCTTTAAAATATTGTTCTAATCACTAAATGCACAAGAAACCTATATTTTTTAAGTAACAAAAATAGGTTATGTAGTTGACTAAAAGCAAGGTAAAAGAAGTTATTTTGCCTTTATTTCTGGAAAAGAGATATTGGATATTCATCTTTTCAAGGAGTTTCCTCAACCAGTACCAAACATGCTCATACTTAGGACTGGAATGGATGCCACTAGTTGAAAACAGATTCATGTTTCTTGTAGCCAAATATTTTTCAAAAACAACAAAGACAAGACAATCCATTTGTATTCATGTATACAGAGACAGATAAATATAAAAAATAGTGATATATTTCTGTTGAAAACTATCTTTTCATAATAAAACCTGGACAAAAATTGCACTTCAATCACAAAAAAGTTTTCCAAGGAAAAAATTATCCAAATGAGCATTTATTAATTTTTGGTTTAATACTGTTACTACCATTAACTGCATTAACCAAGTTTCCATGAGTAACTTCATGTGTAGTGATATTGTGTAATTGGAATGTTGAGGTTGAATGCCAGCTAAGTTAGAATGCATTATGCACTTTCTTAATGAACTATGCTAAAGGGCTTAAGAACAGCTTTTTCAGAAAGGAACAAACAGCTTGGCAAAAACAATTTTTCCATGTAGTTTGTTTCATGCTTTTCTCCTTTTTTTTTTTTTTTATTTTAAGGGGGGAACAACATTGAACATCACAAATTATTCCAGAGAGCAAGTGGTTAACCCTTACTAATCCATTCAGTTTTAGTAAGTGACAAGAAAATACCAAAATATAGCGACTGAAGAAGCTAAATAAAGTCACTCTACCATGCTGCATTTGAATGTGAAGGACACCATCACAACGATACTTCTCTTATTCCATTCAGAACAGCTGCTGTCTCTAAGGATCTTTGTCTTTGTTATAGGATAGAACATTTTCTCCATGGAGACAGTGGAACAGGAGTAAATATATTCTTCACATTGCTTAGAGTTTTACTTTACTAAAATAGTTGACTATACAGAGCAATAAATTCATCACGAGGACAAGCTGGTCCTTAGCTGCTTTGCATTCTGTATTGTGCTTATATGACACTGTACAAATAATTATGGAAAAAAAGCAACATAAAAGACAAAAATTATATTTATCACTGTGGGAATGACCCTTACCTCTAAAGAACCATGGTAAGAGCAACCTGATCTTCAAAAGTACAGATCACAGGTAGTGAATCGCACAATGAACTTGTCTTCTAGAATGTAAAGAACTTCCTTGTGAAAACGAACACAAAGATATTAAGTGTTCAGTTTTGTAATATCCTAGATGGTTTTGTCCCAATTAAATATATATAGGCTAATGTTTAATTTTGAGCCTAAATAATCCTACAGACCTCAGTAATAATTTAATGAAATGTTTAGACATCATCTGTTTAAATGCTTTTTAACAAGATATTCAAGTGTATATATATAAACTATCACTAACTGGACATACATTCAGAACCTTGCATTAATGAGCCCTATATCAGGTTCTGCTAACACAGAACTAGTTGACACACTTGCTATGGAGGAAGCATCAAACACAAAGCTAACAATCCAAAACTAAAGGGAACGAGGAAGGTCAGCTGTAAAATCTAAAACGGGAAACTGAAAAACAATGACTAGTGACTGAAATGCTTGAAAAGAATCAAACATGAAGGTCAAGTAAGAATGATTAATTCAAGGATATAAAGCAGTATAGCACAGTACATGTTTATGTTGCACCTTCCTAATCAATACTACAAAGTCCCTTAAAAACAGGAAATTTAACCGACAAGTGCTATCAGTAGAGACGTGCCAGACTCATAGAATCGGAGGATACGAGCTTGGCAAACACAGAAATAATACTACTAATTACTAGGTATCTTGTCCATCTATACACAAAAACAATATTGTTTCAGTTGCAGTCAGAGTTTTTGCTCTATTAGTCACACACATAAAAACACCCACAGAGTTTCACTGTGAGGAATTACCCCACTTGAAGGCAGCAAGCCAAGGTAACAGCCAAAGAATGAGGTCTTGAAGTCACCAGAATTCAAACTTCTTCTGAAGGGAGGAGCATGTGAGGAATAAAGAAGTGTATGGTTCAAATAAGTTTAAAAAAAAAAAAAAAAAAAAAAGAGAGTGAGAGAGAGAGACAGAGAGAGAAAACTTGCACCAGCCTCCTTGAGGCCTATAAGCAAAAGCTAAACTAATCATGCAGCTGAGCACTTCAATATGAGATAACTAACTAGAGGTTTTAATTAGCTTTTCACGAAATCTTAGCTGGGCACTATTTTTATGGAAGAAATTCCTGAAAACTCAGCACTGTTACTCTATACAACTTGAGTAATCCCAACATTTCAGACGGCGAGGAGTCTCCACATCCCAAGACTCCTCACAAAGTCCCAGTTGAAATAACTGTGTCAATTAAATTTTGTCACAAGAAATACCTGCAGGCAAAGTATTTATTTCTGAAAAATTAGCCTAAGAGTCATCATTTGGCCAGTTTTCAAGGAGCCTTCAGAGTGCCTGTTGCTTCCAACAGAGGCCATGAAGGATCCTGTCTGTGAAGGGAGCGGGGTCCTGAAACACGTTGCCAGACTGAAGTCTGTATCAGGCTCAGACGCTCCCAAGAGCCTCAGCAAACATGCGTGGCTTTGCAGAGAAAAGTGGCATATTTACATACGACTTTACAGTTTGACAGTGTTTCTTACTTCACCCTTTTTGAACTTGTAATTCAAAGACACAATTACCTATAACCTCAAACAGCCAATAACATAAAACCTCTTAGCTGACTGCGATCTAAATCTCTACTTTAAAAAAAAAAAAAAAAGTAAAACGACTCAAGACTCAGCAGTATATAATTATTTTCTCAAGTTTTGTGTAACCGAAAATTCCTCCCAAAAAGATTTTTGAGAAACAATCCACCAACCCTCCACAGTTTAAAAACACAAAGAGTATGTATTTTTCACATATTCAACTGGTAACGGGAAGCTAAAATCTTAACTTACAGATTCAATTTTTTTGCATTATTGTTCCACTGTATGATGATTTTTTATTCTTGGAGCCTCCTTTTCTTACTTGAACTTTTAAAGAACCAAAAAGGATGGAAAACCCATGATTTCAATAAAAGATTTCCTGTACTTTTTGAAAAGCCTAACAGTAACAGACTTCTCACATCCGTCAAGCAAGCTATATTAAAAAAACTAAAACCTTTGGACTGACTCCCACTTTTGGACACGTGCAGGAAACAGAGAATGCTGATATGCCGACGCGCAGTGCACACTGAGCTGCTTTCACAGCTCGTTGTACTTACGCGGTCTTTGTCATCGGCTACATCACAAAGAATGTCATCGAGATCTAAGATCCCACCATCCCCATGCTCCAGTCGATGTACTTGTATCCAGTAGTTTGGATCCTGCATAAAAGAAGAAAATAACATCAGATACCACATATTAATGGAAAAAGGTTATTCCACCATATAGTTAACATCGCAATGCTCGACATTAAAACATTTGACAGATGACATTTAGGTCATATTCCTGTAAATAAATGTAAATTGAGATGTAAAGCCGAAGTTCTTTTTTTAAGTCCCCCCAGATTAGATACATACTCTTCCCACTTTTATCAGCTCTGCACGAGTCACAGCCCGATCACTGACACAAAGGGGAACGGCATTCCCAGTGTTGCTGAATATATGCACTATATAAAAGGAAAATACATCGTCCTCAAAATAAACTATCTCAGACAGCGGTCAACAGGCGCAAAACATTACAGGACAGCTGTGAAGTGAGGGGTCTTTTACAGCACAGCTATAAAGGGTACAAACCAATATTTAAATTCCATCAGAGGGCCTTCTGCCTGTGCTTTGGTAGAGTTGGTAGATGGGGTATCTAAAACTTATACAAAGAACACTTTCCACATTTTGATTAAAAGATACATATACACACACAGACACATATATATGTGTATATATATGCATATAGATATATGTGTGTGTGAGAGAGGTTTTGTGTGTATACATGTATCTACCATAACTGGGAAGACTGGCTTTGTAGTCTTCAGCATTACTTTTGATACAAAAGGAAACCATAACTGATAGAATAAGGTTGGGTCCACAAAGTGTCTTCTAAGAATTGCTACATGACCCAAGTGCTGTTTAGTACTCAACCTGCTATTCTTAAAAGGTTTGTTTTCTAACAGGGGAAAGTTGTACTATAAACACATAACCTGAACATGATACATAATCTCTTCTTGCTTCTCAAATATTCCCCCCTAACAGTGCCAATGCCCCAGGCTGTTGTTAAGCGCCTAGCAGCGAGAGCTTCCCTGCTTTTCACTGAGCAGGCACGACTGCAAAAAAGTGACTAATTTGAGGACCTTCGAACTTGCAACATCTTGCAAAGTACCTGACTTCCTAAAAATAGCAAGTAGCATCCAAGTCTTTTCAGGTATCCGTGTCTACAAGTCAAAAAAAAAAACCAAAAATCAAACCCGAACCAAATGAAAAAACCCCACCCAAACAATCTCAAAAAGAAACCCCTAAAAAAACCCACCCAAAAAAAGCCCTCCACCTTAAACAACTTGAAAATAACTTGATTTCTTCAAGGATAGAACAGGACAAGAAATGGGACCACCAGAATTCCTCTAAATCCATATGCATTTTTAAATCTTGAGAGGACATGCTGTATGAAATCTTGGACAGCATGCTGCATGAAAGAACATCAAGGGATATTAATTTTGGTTTTAACATCCAAGAACTCTGTTTATTTGCACATGATCTATGTGCATAGGTCAAAGATTCTGCAGAAATCTGATAACCACGAAATTGTTCATTGTTTGTATAAGTACATCCACCTTAAATACTGCTGTAAATCATCATCATCAGATGATCAGATTTCAGAATTACATTTTACAGCCATTAGGCTAGTCATTTCAGAAATTAAATTACAGATTTTTTTCTCTAACGTCTCTAAGTATTAAATATCATTACCTTACCTTTCTTCTATTTTTTATATAATTAACTGATCTTCCTAGTATATGTTTTTCTCCTAAAACAGCACTTACTGTTGTAGCACATTTTAGGAGATAATTCAACATCCGTTTTTTTTTTAAAGTAAAAATTCAGGAATAATTAAAAATAGTACTACGTTATTCACACGGTCATGCATACAGAGGTGCACACATAGCTATATATTACAGAAATTTACTCTGTAAAAAAAGTACATAACGCAAATACTGGGATAAACTTTTTGTTAAGTTTGAATACTCCACTAACACTTATAGACAGGGCTGGAAAAAGCCTCACGTGTAAACAAGAAATCCTTCAAAGTTCCTTAACAAACAAGTTCTAAAGGGAAGTCCGCTGAAGAGATGCCTTTGTAAACTCTGCTCTCAAACTAAAAGGGGATCCTTCCTCATCCTCCAGCCCATTACGAGGATCTCCCCTGCCTCTCATATCCACACCAGGCACACACACAGTGAGGAAGACCCTGGCTTTGAAGCCACAACCAAACTGAGGAGCTAGGAAGCATCCTGCACTCCCTAAAGTACTTCATTCAGGTTTCCACTGCTAATTAGCAAAGCCAAGTCAGAACTGAACCATAAATCAGGCTTCACAGCAAAATCAGAAAATGGAATAACTAGTTCGGGCTTTAAGAGAATCTGATCCCTCATATGTGACACACTTCACCATTTCTGTTTGCATCACAATCTCCTTGCTGAAGACTGGAAACGTTAAAAACAGATAATTGCAATACTGGCTCAGTGACTTGACTGCATTCATCAACACAAACAGCACCCAAACTGAAACTACACCTTCTCTATTCCCATATCCTTATATTTTTCCTTCCCACCACAAGTATTTCCCACCTCCAAGGCAAATGTAAGAAAACACTCATGATTACAGAATCGATAGTAGAAACACCCACTTCTAAAGCACTATTGTGCTATTTCAGTATGTACAATCTACATTAAAAATAGCTTCGATATATAAGCTGCATCACCTTTGCTAATTAGTTCCTTTAAAAGTTTCTCAATATTGCATAAGAAGTTTTAGATAGACTCCATTTTTCCTGTATCACCTATTCGTTTTGCCACAGCCTGAACTGCTCTGGTCGCTTTTCCCGTCAGACAAGGTCCTGACACAAAACAATACATTAGCAAGACCAGACAAGAAATATATAAAACTAGTTTAGCAAGAATTTACTCTGGCAGGATTTGGTAAGTAAATATGAAATAACAATGAAAGTTTTCATTAAAGCGCCCTCCAAACTTCACAGAGCAGTCCTTCTCTTGAGGCCCTTTTACTCCGTTAAAGATTTCACATAAATCAAGGATTTGGTGGGGAAGGCTTGGGAGGGAAGAGAGGTCTGGGGGAAGGGAGTACTCCCATTTTGTAAAGATTAGTTACACCATACTAAAAAAAAAAAAAAAAAAAAGCCAACAACAACAACAACCCCAAACAATAAAAAAAAACCACCCAAACATTGAAGCTAGTAATTTTACTGAGTTAAGAAACTCCATGGCTATTTATGGTTCCAAATTTTAACAACTAATTCTATGTATTAACCAACCAAACAACATGGAAACACCCAAACTGCATAAATGTTCACATTTACATTCCTATTCTGTGTTCTGTCTACAACATCTGCTATGTAAGAGTCAACTGGTGTGCACTGTTTGCTAAATACAAAAGAAACCGGACCAAACTTAACACTGATTTGAATTTAAGCACAACCACACCGATGTTACAAGGGTATCTGTATTCACAGCTTGGTGAAGTTGTATTTCTCCATCGCAGCCAGTGGACAGATATTCACAATTCCCAGTGCAGCAGCAGTAATACAGTCTTCAACCATTTTCTGAAACAGTCAAAAATACTGTTTTGGCTTCGACCAGTTACTGAGTCATAAAGTGGAAATCGGCAATTACCAGAGTTTACTGGAGTTTACAGAACTTCATCTGTGGGGTAAACTGGTCCAATCGCTCCTTCAGGACACCCAAAACACCTTTGGGATGACCTCCCGGCAGCAGCGCCAGGCTTTAAAGTGAGATCTCACAGATGAGGGACTGGCTCCAACACTAACCCCCAAAGAGATGGTCTGCTCAGGGCATGTGCAACAGTGTGCTTGCACCAGGGAAAAGGAAAATGTCTTCTAGTTATAAAACAAAAAAAGTGCAAAATATATCGAGTCTACAAAAGTCCGCTTCTGTAAAGACGAAAAGAAAAAATAAACAAAATTTTAAAAATTAGAAGCTTTTCAAGAAACGTGCTACAGAGTTGTTCTGGTTTAAGAAAACATCCCAGAGTCGGACGCTTTGCTGATTGAAAATTTGAATTTGTATATTAAAATTAGATTTTTCACGTTTTGTCAACAAAATGAAGCCACATTTATATTCTGTGTTATGATTGTGTAAAAGGGTACTGCACTCTCCAAATCTGCAATGCATTTAGAGATATAAAAACATGCTTTGATAGAAAACTCATTAGGTAACACTGCTCCACCAATGTGTAAATTAGCAATGTGCAATTATTTTGTAAAAGCCATATAGATGCCTTTGTCACTAGTTCATGCAGAAGAACTAGCAAGTTCACTTCATTGAATACAAGGACAGAAGTAATGCTAAACCTGATTTATAATATCTTCATTTAAATATTGCATCACTCGGCTCAAGCCTAAGCAAGTCAGATCTCCTGTTTCCTGTGTACACCCACTTAACTCTTCTACTTGACTATGATTATAAAGGTACTTATAATTTAAGCTCATGAGCACTACATTTTCTGCTCCAAAGTCCTCTATAATGGAAGATAACTATTTGCTACGTGAACACTAGCACTGAGTGGAAGCAAGAGCAGACTACAAAGGCAGTAAGAATGCAGCCATTCATATTCTGTTTATTCCATACAACAAAACTTCTCAAAAGCACAAAGGAAAAACTGAGAAACCCCTCAGTTTAAGTAATATCATTTAATATTCTGTAGCTAACAATTTTATGTTCCCACATCATGGAAACAAGGACCATATGTTGAAAACAATATGTAGAATTAGGAATGGAAACTGCAATGTGTTCTTATTAAGTGGCATGGGAAGATTTCTTATCCTTTAGTTCCAAACAGGTGTCTTGGGTTTTGCAAATGTAGCCTTTCCAAAAACACACAGAAGTGTTTAACGTAAAAAGTTACAATAAATAAGATGATTATTTGAAATATTTTGTCCGTGTTGCACCAGAAGAGAGCACCCCAAACTTCTCAGCCAGAGGTAGCTATCTATTTAAGAGAAAGCAGAAATCAGGCTCCTGAAGAGCCCGCCTTACTCATGGTTCCCCACGGCAGCTTTCAGATGGGTGCAAACCAACTGCAGTTGCCACTACAAATTGTTACGCATCCTGAAATCAAGCAAACCACGTATTTTTCCCCACATAGACCTGTATTTCCTAATCTGTTCCAGCCAAAACAGGAACAATATTTGTTGCCACGGAGCCGCATCTGGAGAA
Organism: Grus americana; assembly: GCF_028858705.1. Taxonomy (NCBI): domain Eukaryota; kingdom Metazoa; phylum Chordata; class Aves; order Gruiformes; family Gruidae; genus Grus; species Grus americana. The sequence continues at coordinate 154,088,257 of NC_072853.1, forward strand.
ACAGATTGGCTCTGCCAAGCTGAGTTCACGGAGGCACTCTGTGCCTATCAGAGATCATCCTTTGAAAACTGAAATTTTCATAATTTCATTATTGTAGATATCATTCATAACTTTTTGCTTTAAGATCTTTTTCAGTACATAGACCCTTAAACGACTTATAAAAAACGCTGTCAACTGGCCAGTCGTGCCTAGGTATTTCAGTGTAACTCTCAAAGGAAAATGGACTTGCCACCAGGACAAATAGAAGTGCAGAAGCAGATCGGAGTGTGTCAATACGGCTTCTCATTTATAAATGAGGAGAAAAAGGGAAAGTAAGTACATATTTTTAGTTTCTGCTTAAAACCATCTGAAATTTAAGATTACATGGCTATGTGTGTGGCTACCTTCACTGTTTTGAGTATTTTGAGAACAGATAAAGCCTTTGTGGCAAAAGAGCACACACAGAACAAAGCCAACTAAATCACCAGGCTGGGGTGTGTACCCGACTTGTCTGTTCAGCAGCATATGGCACTTGGGCATGTTAACACAAGCTGAAAGGAAAATAATGGTTAATAAAAAACTAATATATCTGAAAATTTGCCAGTGGATTCATTCATTTCCCTGTCTAGCTCTGCGCTGCAGGAGGAACCGTCAAAACAAGCAGTCAGGTGCCAAAGGGAAGCCACGAACGCCCGCAATGTCAGCTGGATTCCAGTTACGTTCCACAGCCCGACAAGTCGGCAAGAACAAGTCCCTGGCTTTGAATTGCATCTCCTTCCCATCGCCCTTCTCCTCGAATTTCAGGCAGAAAGACCTGCTGTGTAACACACAACAGCGGCAAGGGCAGGGGGGGAAACAGCTTCAAAGACCATTGCACACTCTTACATACGTGGATACTGCACCACGGACAGTTGGCAGTAATGATACAACAGAAGTACGTTCACCATCTCTGCAAGCGCACAAGCTGGCAAAATATTTAACATTAATGAAGTAGCCCAGTAGACCTCAGAAAGCAACTGATACCTGTAACAACTCTTAAGTTACCAGGTGATGAGTTGAAGGGAGAGTTACCTTTTCCATTTCTGACCGCACTCCATCAGCAATCACTCCCCTCATATCAATTTTAGAGCACGGTTACTCTACCTTGCCCTGTGCCCCATGAAGACAAGAAAGACAGGCCAACAGAAGGCTACAGAAAATAGCTGAACACTGTACAGTAGAAAATGTCTCATCTTTTTTTTTCTTAACCTGTAAAACTGCTTTTTGGACTGGGGATGTACCATGCTCAAGTTAATTTCTTGGTATTTTGTATTACCAAGAAATAGAGATACACACCCAGGAAGGTTACAAATCATGTCTTTAGAAGAGGTCTGGGATTCAACTTTTTCAAACACATATCCAGATATACAATGTCTTCAACCAAGAGGTATACACTGATCCCAGATACAAACCAGTTATGAAAAAATCATGCAAGTTCTATCATTGAAGCCTCTTGTTCAGCCTTTACACTCACCAATACCTTCCCAGCCTTGCTAAAAGGACTTTAACTTAGCAGAAATCTATTCAAGACAAAATCTGGACACCTGGCCAACATCACTCTTCCTGAGACACTGAAATGCTGGAAAGGGTATTTCCAAAGTGGAAAGCAATGTGAGCTTTTGCATGCATCCTGCATGTCCACTTTCAACAACACCACTTATTTACTTAAAATTTATCACATTACACTATCCTGTTTCAGTCCTCAGCACAGAAGTCTGATAGCCAAAAAAACCCATTAGCCAATTATTAGTCCACTTCAGCAATTAAATGTCTCTTAAAATCCATTAAATCGAAATAATGTAGTCAGTAAACCATTGGAACACTACTACGTATTAAGTTTTGCTGCATTACTACTGGAATACAAAAAAGCATCACGGAACTACCGGATTTTGCTTTAAACAGCAAAAGGTTGCTATTAAAAAATGGTAAATTTACTTTGGCTGTTACCTACAATGCAGTTTGCATAAACTTTCAAAAAAACCTATCTAAATCTCTTACTCTTCTGAAAAGAAATTATTTCCTAAATCCGTAAGAAAGTAGCCTGAGATGTACTCTAGAGGTACCCTATACTCTTCCTGTTTTCCTATTCTAAAATGTTTTAGAGAAAATACTGTGTCTTAGGATATGTAAATTCTTCCTATTAATGCCTTAACTCCATGCATCGTGGAAATCTGGACTTTCTTTTTTTTTTAATTCATCTACTTTACCTAGAAGCAATCTGTACCAATCCACAAGAAATCATATCACTAATTAATGTAAATCAACCTTCCTATGTGCTGCATATTTCCAATACCTATTAAATAACACATCACCTCAAAATACTCCAATAACCTCACACCATGGAATAATTCCGGTTGGAAGGGACCTAAGGACATCCCCGAACTGGAGGTGGACTGATGCGTACTGAGCAGAGGTGGTGATCCCCTCTCCTGCCCACGCGCTGCCCCAGCCTCCAGGCTGTCACTGCCCGGGGCTCCCCCTTCCCCGGTGCAGGGCTGGGCACGGGTCCTGGCTGTATTTCACACGGCTCCTGGCAGCCTGTTCCAAAAATACTGCACTGCCAACATTGCTCATTGTCAAACAGGTGCCTTTGGTGGCGTTTCCCCACAGCACCCGGCCCTCTAACCACTAGGAGGTGCCACCACCAAAGGGCAGCTCCAGGCTCCTCAGCACCCCAGTGCCAACGCCAGGACTCGGCCATTAGCGTCAAGTCAGGCACCCGCAAAAAAGGAAAAGTGATTTTGTGCTGCCACTAGAATGTATGTGGCAACCAACTCGGAGAATTAATAAATGAAGGATAAAGCTATTTGGGTGTGAAAGATTAACACATTTTTACCACGACTACTGTTTGTTTATGCTGTGCACAATTAAGTTCTTTTTGCTAGGGGAAAAAAAATATTTGAGAAAAATATATTGAGTGGAGTAACATTGTATCTCTAAAATCCCTCATGTCCATGTTGTGAGCACTGAATAACCCTGTCCTGCCCAAACTGCAAAATAAAACTTTTACATGGGATTTATTCCTCTGCAGAAAAATCCTAGACCTCTATCCAAGCACTGCCGCAAACTCTGAGTGCACTAAATCCACAATTAACATAAGAAAAATGTGTCCTTTTCAGAGTATTTTGCTGTAACACTGAGATTACTCCATAAATCTGCATTTAAATACAACAAATTATGCAACAAAATAGTTTATCGATTACAATTTGTAATTATTAGTATTAACTCCAGATGACAGAGATGAATTACAGTAATCAAGTTGAGAGCTCATGAATATGTAAGTGAAATGCACTGGGTATAATGGTGCCCAATCTTCTATGCAGGGACATCAAAATTTTGGGCAATGATGCCGATGAAATTGAGAACATCTTTAGATTGCAGCTTGACAATTAGCCAGGAGTGAATTTGATGAAAGAGAGAAGTGCTTTCTGTTTCTTCCAAGAGCTTATCTCTTACCTCCACCCATCATTACAGCATTGCCTGGATTTCAGCGTTCATTTTTTTCTGCCACTATGATAGCTCTGCAAATTCAGTACTAGATTTAGACTTGAATAGTGGATTTTACTGGAATAACCATTGACATGTGTATGTCTGTACATACAGACATATATGTTGTAGACTGACATGTGTATGATTGTTCTATGTTGATTAAACACAAAAAATTGCAAGTCTGGCAAAATGTTTCAAGGGAAGATTTAGGAAAGCAGAAATACAGTTTTCTAGACTAGTGACATCCAACATGAGATGAAGAGCCTAATTTATTTCAGAAATGTACCGGAAATAAGTTTTCCATTGGAGGACCATTAATATCAAGCGCCATGAAAGATGGAAACAACCAGTTTTGAAATATGCTCCCGAGAGGGCACAGTCAATTAATCTTGTAGTATGTGAACTCTAAACAATGATTAATAAATAGAGTTGCAAAAACATTATATACAGTGCCTCACATTTACAACACCCTATAAACTATGAAATTAATAAAAAATATGAAATGCCACTCTGTTCTGATGACCATGTTGTTCCTCTGGAAACTTCAAAGTCAAGGCTTGGTGAGTAGGACTTTGCAATATAAACAGCTTTGCTGAACCATGTGGAAGGAATGCACAAGTTATGCGAATGACAGGAAAGTTTATCTTGATTTAGGTCAGCTATGATGTCTTACGTTTCTGATAGGATTTAGAGTTTTAGCATCCCAGGCGAGTTGCTCTCCCCTGCCACCCAGTCAGCCGTGCATGGGGCACCCTGAGCTCTCCCTGCCTCCTGTGCAGATGCTGTAAGCAGGGTGCACGTGGGAAGAGATCCCCCACGCTCTCTGCACTGCAGCACGCAAGAGCAGCGGGTTGCTTGGGCACCGCCTGCTGCCTACACAGCAATTCCCTCTCTAGTTTACAAGAGGAGCAACGTGTCACCTACGTCTGTTGGATCAAGCTGCTTTATGGCACAAATAAAAGAGCGACAAACTAACATAACCTGAAAAACACCTACAGAACAACACCAGGTCCTAGGAGCCAGAACAGCTATGTTGAGCATTTCTACTAATTTGTGTTGCAGGGCAATGCTGCTAACAGTGAGTGGGGGACTGAAAGCTTCAGGAGTTTCCACAACGCCTATAAAACTGCTCCCAAACCTGTAACTATATTCCCTTCCATTGTTCTCCATACTAACGTGCACACCATAGCTCATACAAAAAGTTTTCTACGTTGCCTAAGTATGCTGACACTAGGCCAGAGGACCTACACACACCACCACCCCATCATCTCACCCGTAAGGATCAGACACCCGTGGTACGGTATCTCTGTTGAACATACACTTGTGCGCACACACGCACGTGCCTCCCCGTCAAACCCACCAAGGAAAACTGGTTTCCAGTTAGCATCTGCAAAAGCAATGTGGAAATAATCATAGTAGCATGTTAATTTATCTGTGAAATACTTTTCAAGATATTTTAACCACAACAGGCTTTATTTTCATCTCTGGGGAACAATTTTTAGCAACAATATTTAGCTACAATATTTAGCTATTGCTTTTTCAAACTGCCCAATCTTTTTGAAGCAGCGTAATTTCAATACCTTCTTGTGGTACTGATTTAAGTGTGTAGTCACTTATAGCTAAACATGCCCACCGTTTGTCTGAAACTTTGAGAACAATCGCTATATAAATTCAACTACTATAATCGTGATTAAAGTTAAATAAAACAGATCTGTCAACCTCTTTGAATTCATGGTTCTGATCGTTGCTAATCCAGAGCTGGAACTGCAACGCAGCACTCCACATAAGGGTGAAGGAGGGAAAAAACCTTAAAACCAAACTCCTAAAAATCAAATCTCAAGAATTATTTGTTTTGTTTTCAAATGTATTCATAACTTCTAAAGATAAAGACTTTTTTTAAAAAAACTGACTCTAAGGTAACTTTAGGTTTACTATGACTATACCCCTACTGTCTGACTATGCCACAGGGTATTACCATTTTTAAGATGAAATGTAATTAGCACCATAGCAGGCTGGAGACCTCACCAGGAAAATAAAGACATAACTAACATAGAGTGCTATCAACTCTGCATTTTATCTTTCCTGCTATTTCAATTTATATCCATATTTTGTTTAGAGGTCATCAGTTATGGTTCCTCCTCACAAATCCGCAGTAATGCTCTTTTTCAAACCAATAGCTAAGCTCACGTCTGGTCTAAGCTTTAGGCTAGCCCCAGTTTAACAAGAAGAAACCAGAATCCCACTCTGAGTAATGAAGGGAGCTCGTAACAGGAAAACCCTAACACCTCTCCTTGCCCTGAATCCTCACATTACCAGTGACTCTCCTCATTTTCGAACTCCTCCCTCAATCTCAGTTACAGTTCCAGAATGCTATTTACACCAAAAATTGCCTGGGCCCTGCGGCTGCTGGGTGCACTGCAACCTTCCCTCTTCCTCCAGCTTCTCACAACCTACCCTTCTCCACCATCATCGACACCTATCTACAGCTCACCATCACTTCCATACCTGGCCAGCAGCAAAAATAAAGAGCACTTCCAAGATGTTTGAGCAAACACAGATGACAACTATTGGAAAAAAATTATTTAAAAGCGTTCCCCTTCCATTTACTACACCGTTAATCCTTTCGACTTGACGTTGCGATACCCTCACAGACCTAGCTGCATTAATGCCCATCAACATAAGGAAAGCTTGCCAAGTTAAGCCTCGAAAATGACTGCACTAATGCAGGAAGACGGGGGTTAGCATTAAAAACATCCTTTTACTTCCCTAGTTATCTCCTCCCTTGTCACCTCCAGCGATAGGGAGTAGCTAACAGCAGCACACTCAACTCTAACCCATTACACATCCTTCAAAATTGCTTAAATCTCTAGCAGCATGTCTGCACTCGCCAAAATTAAAGCAGAAGACTTGATTAAGAGAGAAGCAAAACCAGCTAGTCTTCTTGACCAGAAAAGAAAGCAATGAAAAATAACCATTAAAACCAGTGAAGCAATGCCAAGCCCTATTTCAAACAAAAGGTAAACCTTTTCTCAACTGAACTGTGAGAGTATCATATAGGAAATTGTAAAAACTGCTTAATTTTTCCAGCTCAGGGCACCACAATTTGTATCTCTAGAAGTTTTGATTAATAGAAGAATGATATGACACTTTGGTATTCTCAGTCATAACTTATAATGTGGTCTAAATTAGAAATTCCCATCTTTGTAACAAAGTCAACCTTGGCAGAAGATACAGATAAATGACTGCAATTGCATACTGAGTAACAATGTTAGAAATATACTCAAATGCACAATAATATTCCACCTAGATTTATATCTTCAAGTCCTGTAAAACCCAAGTAATTATCTTTCTTCACTTCTTATATACAAACTAGAGAGTATCCTCTACTTCTTCAAACCTGAGTTTGAAACCACCAGTTTCTATTTCTTTATGTGCTTTGAGAAACTGACTTTATTGTAAATATTTTCAATGTAACAGTATACTTACATATATAGACACACACACTTATGCATACATACAGAATCTGAGAATTCTTCATAACGAATGACAACATAAGTTTCACATAGGATTAAAACCCAAAATAATTCAAACCCCCCATATTATTCATTTATAGGTGTATCTTCACAGAAAAGGAGCATTTTTTTAAAGTATTGCAACTTTATTTTCTGTAACTAACTCCTTTAAAACAAATACAGTAGTATATTTGAGACAAGCAGCAAACCCTGCCTAATGAGCTATGGGGCAAAAAAAAAAAAAAAAACAAAACCGGTTCTTAGAAACTATACAAATCTTTTTTCAGAAAACCCATTTATATTATTCCCCAGGGATATCTCCGATTGGTGGCACATCAAAACGCAGCTCTAAGAAGGTGCCAGCATTTCTTGCTAACTTTGAATGATCAGTGCATAACCGATGCTGTTGTTACATGCAATAAGGTTGTGTCTTAGACTTCACTAAAGAGAAAAAACCTGCTTGTTCTGTAACATAGTAGAGTGAAAATAAAAGAGCTTGATAAATAGAAATAGAATAAAATACGGCATTTTTTTAGCCTCTGTTTTAGATACCATACGCTAACAGCTCCCCAGCCAATACTGCATCAAGCTAACCAAAGTTTTAGCCTACTTTGTCTAACACAGCCTCTCTCCATCTGTTTTTGCAAAACACTTCAAACTAACTAATTTAACTTTGCAAGTTTTCTCCTAGCAACCAATAGGCCTTTGTTATGTCTCGTCTCTTCCACATTAATAGCAACAGCACTGTTAAAAATACAATGAAAGATTCAATAACTGAGATAAAAATATATTTAAAAAAAAAATCCCTCATACTTTTTTAAGCAGCGAGATGTCTGGACTAACAGAAGCTTGCAAGCATCAAAATAACAACCTTGTATATATGAAACCCACTCTCCAGTTGTTAAAGTCAAGAATATTGTTCTTAAAGAGGATATCTGCCACAAGAAATTTGGATTCTCAGATTTCTGTCATGCTCTACTTTTATTAAGTAGGGGAAAAAAATATTATGCATGCTTACACAATTTGAAATGTTAAGTGAAAGAAAGTAATTTTCAAGTGCCTGAACATGCATTTTCATTTTCCAGGTACGGGAGGCTTGCTTTCTAGTGGAGAATTCTTCAACTCAGCAGAAAGTCTCACAGCTGCTTTTACGTTCTTTTTCCTACAGGTGAGGAACTCACAACTGTGTACAGATGAAAGCTCCAGCGCAGGCGGGACAAGCCAAGTACAGGCACAAGTCGGTTACACACGACACCGAAATCATCACCTGGGGACTGAGCCGCTCCATGGCTGTACCAAACTGGCTGCTGCAAGAATTCCCAGGGAAGATCCTAGTCTATATATAGCGAGCTCTTCAGATACGGAGAGGTCATGAACTTTCTTACTTCAGTAAGAGACAGAGCAAGATCTACCGGCTGCAGATAAAGCTGGCCAGGAGCCTTTGCCATCTTCCACAGAGGCAGCATTTCCAATTCACAGCCCTGTAACCCTTCACGGTTAAAGGGAGAGGGGGGAGGAAAATCGAAGTTTTGCTGGAATTTTATGCATCAGTGCTGAACAAAAAGGAGAGGCAAAAAACCTATTCATTTAGTCCTCAATTTAAAAACCAGACTGTTTATACCAGTAGATGTAATAGGTCGCATGGCCATAAAGTAGGTGGGGGGACACAAACCAAGCACACACAGAGTGATGGAGGAGGAGAGATTACATTCTTGCTGGTCGTGAATCAGAGACACTGACTCACAGTAACACCCTCAGCTAGGCCAAACTTCTGTTCCAAGTTCACATGCACAGATTCCATCAGGAGGTTTGCACTGAACAGAAAAATTTAGTCCTAATAACGTTTTACTTTGCTGGATGACTCGTACCTCTTCCGTCCTTCCTATTTTCTAAAAGGCTGATTCCATTTCACTGTTCTTTTACATAGCTTGCAGGTTGTTGCACTAGGAACGTGGCTCCCTTCCTGACTAGAAAGACAAAGTACAACACCAAAATTAGTAATAAAGTAAAATTTTGCCATTTGAAAGAAGAGAGATATTTTAGACAACTTAGAGATACTAGGAATCCTTGCCCTTAGGGGAAAGTTTTCTTACATACATGCAAGCTTCTTGCAAACCAAACCTGAAGTTTTGGCAACGCTTTCATTTGATAGGAAGATTTTCTAGAGGAGACATCAGTGTCAGTGATGACATTTGACATCTGGGTTGAAAGAGATGTAGGTCAGTGGATACGCTGCAGAGCACGGCCAGGCTGCTGGAGCTCCCACATCCCAGCTGAGCATCTCGACCCACAGAAACATCCTCTCTGAAAAGGCCCTCCCGTGTGTTTTAGAAAACAGTTTTTACAAAAGCTGCCCCTTTCATTGAAATGCTGTAAAAAACCTAAAATCTTACTTATTTTTAAACTGAACTTACTTATTTAAACTAAAAGAGGGTAGACTAGATATTAGGAAGAAATTCTTCACTGTGAGGGTGGTGAGGACTGGAACAGGTTGCCCACAGAAGCTGTGGATGCCCCATCCCTGGAAGTGTTCAAGGCCAGGTGGTTGGGGCTTTGGGCAACCTGCTCTAGTGGAGGGTGTCCCTGCCCATGGCATGGGGGCTGGAACTAGATGAGCTTTAAGGTCCCCTCCAACCCAAACCATTCTAGGATTCTACGATTTATTTTCACACAACAGAAAATTTGTTCCCTAGTCAGTTCTATTATTTAAAACCACAGTTGCTTCAAAATTTACTTCGCTTTAGCAAAAAACTAAAATTATTTTAAACTGCCTTGGACTCAAAACTTTCAAACCTCTCAAGCTCATACAAAACATTCTTTTTAGACTGAGTATCTACATCAGATGAGATCAAACATAATACTGTGACAGTCAAACATTCTCCTAAATTATAAAGAAGGGGGGGAAAATAAACATTCTCTTGAACTCTGGAATTTTTCATGCTTCCTATGAGAAGTACAATCTCGTTGCACAATACAATAGAACATATTAAATCTATTCGAGCTGTTATCTGGACTGGTCTGTAAAGAAGAGTAAAAGCAGACACGTTTATGCTCTTAATTCACAACATGCCATATTTTGTAAAATGAAACAAATCAATTCAAATTTAGCACACTTATGTTTTAAAGTGATAATTTATATCCTCATACACAGTAAATCTAATAAAAATACTTATACTTTGAATTTTAAATCAGTCTTACCTGGACGACTGATTTAAAGACATTTTAAAGAAATTTAAAAAGAAAAGACTTCCTTGAAATTTTTAGTAGCTCACCACATGGCCTTTGATAAGCTACATATCTCTTTCAAGGTTTACAGGAAAAAGGGCATGGTTTCAAAATAGCTACTCTTCCAAACAGATTTAAAAAAAAAAACAAAAACAACATTGTGCTTAAGTTTCCGTACTCACATGCGATCAACCAAAAGACAAACGTAACACTGAAACAATTAAGATCAATATACCAATGACAGACATGGGGAGTATTTCCAGAAGGAATTATGTCTGCATGTATTACTCTGTACAGAGATATTCAGGATGCAAAATTTGGACCTGGGTCACAACTGAAAGATGCCTGTATTTTGATTTACAACACCATCCTGATCAAAAAGGATTAAAAAAAAAAAAAAAACAATTACTTCTGCTTTAGGATTGTCACACCTCAAAATCTCAAAGATGCAAAGCTTTACTTTAAGCTCACCTTTTTTGTGCTCATCAAAAACAAGTGAGGCTATAGGTACTTATAGAAAATGCTTATATCAGAGTTAAGAGGGGGCACACCCCCAGCTCAGGTCCAGAGGGGTGCAGGCAGCAGAACTGCAGTTGAGCAGTGGCACGGACTGTGCGGACAGTGCTGCCCGTGACAATACGGTGATGCAGAGGAGAAGCCCAGTGAGAGACCTCCTCCTCACCCCCAGCTTTTTACCAACATTACCACAGCAGGAACCAGGGTCCTGCTTTCCCAGAGATGGAGCATCTGCCCCAGAAAACTTACAGCTCATAGTTGATCTACTTGAAATTATACTGACCTACCTAACTGAATTTCCTAAAACTCATTTTATTATTTCCAGAGAAGATTGTGTGTGGACAGGGGTATCCCACAAGTAAGAGGTGCCTGTAACCTGTCAAGGCAAAGTTAGGTACTGTTAATTCTGGAACAGGCATATCCACAGTCTATTTTGGTGCAAGCTCAATGAAATGAGAGATACTCTCTGCTTCTGTGATGTGGCTGAAGTATGGCCTTTATGCCAGGTACACTGCTTGCACTGCATGGGAAAAGGGCCCTCCCCCCTCGCCTCTCTTCCTCTGCTCTCCCGGCTGCCTCTGAAGCCAAAAGACAAAAATAAAAGAGGGCTTCAAACCAGAAGTAAACATTAGTATACTCTAACCAGCAGTGATGGAGTTGGGGGAAATTACACAAACCACTGCAGTCCCTTCAGAGACTCAGGGGTTTCGTCCCACACCAAGAAGCCTTACAAATCTAAATTATAAGGATGAGACATGGGTTTGCCAGGGCGAGCAGGAGGGAGGGCAGAGGCTGCAGTTCAGTGGGTGATGCTCAGCCATCTTTCGAAGATGTGCAGAAGCAGCCCTAAGCACAGCACAAAGCTGTCACAGGAAAAAGGAGAAAGAAAAAAAAAAGGAATTGTCATTACTAAGATCTCTGTCCTTTAAAAGAAAAACTCATCATCATTTCAGTCGAACTCTGAAAAATTTAGTTAGTCTTTGGACAACAACTCACAGCTCAAATTTTCACAGTGCAGCTCAGACACAGTGGAGATAAAAGTAGGGGTTTGTGCAATTAACTTGTATTTAGCTTTAGAATATTTCTGTCTACATTAGTCTCTCCTGTTTCAAATCGTAAAGGCAAAAGGGGTCAGGGAAAGGTTACTCGAAACTTCTGTTTCTTACATTCTCTTTTGATTACAGACTAAATCCAAAAGAGACTACCCTGAAAGGCCAAGATAAACGTCCAACCACATAATTGGTCTGGCTCAAACAGCACTGAAGTCAGGAGAAAGTGCCCCCAACTCCAGAGAGATCCAGCCTGTACTTGAACTCCGCGTTAAACTGTCTTTACTATTTGCCTGAAAAGTCATCTACATATGCTACAGGAATGCTTCGCCAGGCTCAGGCAGTGATGGCAGACATACCATAAAGAGCCCTTGTCTTCTGCCAAGACATGTGTATCACATGTCTGCATTGTTTTTCTTGCTTACCCTCAGAAAGCATTTTAACTTGGTATAGAGGACCATGTTTTACTCTAGTGAAATTCTTTCATGCTGTGTCTTTAGAATGGGTCAATGTTAACAAACATTTGCAAAATTTTGAACCCCAAGTACACAAGACGCACTTAAGAAGCAAAGTAAAGAAACCAAGTTCAGAAATACATTTGATTCCTAACCCATGTGATGAGTAAAGACAATTGTCATTTTGCTATAAAGCAGGTACTGTGCTGTGATACAGGGCAGTTGGCACACTCGAGTAAGTGAAGTGTGTCATTATACCCAATACGTCTATATAACAGCCAACTCATTAATTTATATGACTCCCCCTTTCGCCAGGTGAGAGTAGACTCCGTTTACGTCAGAGGACAACTAAAAAGAAACTCACATGACTTTGGAGACAGCAGGGACAAATTAAGGAATTTCAGTGTAATATTACTGCCAGAAGTTTTGGTCAGCTACAACATGCAGGACAGAAACAACTGGAGGTCACATATGATGTTCCCCAGCACAACAGTACTGCCTGCCCCTGGAAAAACATCACTGCAAAGGTCTGAGCCACCCACCCATTCATTTTTCTGTATAAACTTTTTTGTTGGTTATGCTGTTCCTGTTTATGCTGATAAAGGTGTTTTGATTTTTGTGGTTGAATTAATACTGGAAAATGTTTTGGTTTAAAAAAATCTAGACTAAAATTATTTTGTAATTCACACTACAGATTTTTGTACATTACAAAGCAGAAGGGAAAACCAAGGCACACTTAAGAACACAGTATTTACCTGTTCAGTCTTCAAAAAAAAAAAAAAACCCACTAATGCTGACATTACCTTGGGGTAACGGATTCATGCCCCATCACCTGCGGAAGCCTGCCCTCCTGGAGCGAGTGGCACAGACGGCAGCAGGGACGGGGATAAGGAGCAGCAACAGGGCTGCCCCAAGCCAGAGGGGACGGAGGGGAGGCAGAGGTGCCCGAGGCCAGGACGGACAGCACGTTCCCCTGAGGACAGCATGACATCAGCAAGGCTCAAATCAAACCCAGAGATCCTCCGGGACAGGACACGGCTCTCCGCACCCCTCACGCTGACCAGCAGCCAATGGCCAATGCACCTCATCCCCAGGGGTGCTGTGATGGGTAGCCCCTGGCAGTACAAGTGCATGAAGCAAGCTCAGGCCCCCAGGTGTCCCTGAGCTCTGCTCCTGCATCCCTCAGTGTGACCTGGGTCTTATGTTTTGCTTCGTCTTGTCTCCTCGCTTGGCTTTCATGTGCTCTGCAGGTAAGCGGCTCCCGAATGCTGCCTCTGCGGCAAAGCAAAGCACAGTGGGGAAAATGGTGGGGAGAGCAACGCCAGCGGTAGCACCAGCTCGGGTTGGGTTCGACAGCTATAAAGTAGCCTCAGATTCAACCGATGGGCACTTTGGCCACCTGTGCCAACAGCCCTTGGTCTGCTGGGTGGTAACTGCTATTCCCCTCACCAAGGCCAGTGTCCTGGGACTGAGGGTGAACAAAAACAAGGCACGGAGGGAGGCCTCCTCCGTGTTGCCACAGACTATCACAGAACGCACAAGTAAGGGAGAACGGGAGGCTCGGAGGACAAATTCACTGTAGGTTGGCAAAGGGCAACAGGATCCTTCCGAACTTCCTTCCCTCTCCTATTAAAAAAGTCTAAGTTATGTAGGGTTTTCCAAGCCCTCTGCCAAGCAAGGAGCACAACCACATGGACCAAGGAAAAGTTACCATAGCAGAAATCATGGATGCATACTACCTATTTCTGGGGGAGGAAAAAAAAACCCAAATGCTGCAGCCACCATAAACCAGGTGACCACAGATAACCAGACCACAAATGGTCTTCAATATACTCAGAAATATACTGCCCAAAACCAGTGTTTTTACATACTATATCCCTGCTGCTTACTAGACAACAGTAGTCCTTCCCAACAAAATGCAGCATTGAGGCTTGGAGCAGAATCCACATTCATGCCCAGCTCCCTACACATCATTACTGGAAGGCAGGAAATGCAGAGAAGGAAGGCAGTCCTCCTGGGCGTGAAGGAAGTTCACCCAGCAACCACAGGTACCCAGTTATTTAAATGATCCTGAAGACGAAGCGTTCCCCAACCACCCGAGCTCCACCGTTCCCTCTCCTACCATTGCCACGCGCCCAAGCCAGTCAGACGTGCAGCAGCCTTTGGGCATTCACCATGCACGTACCAAAGAAGCTCCAGCATCTGCGTCACTTCGCACAAAGTCCTTCAAATGCTGGCTGGCTCTGACGAAGCCTTGATCATCTGGCATATGTGCCTTACACACAAAAAACCCCCAAAAACGTACATATTTTGCAAGATATCATGGAGGAGAACACTAAGCTGCTCTGGTAACTTGTTTTGTTAATATTGTAACATCTTAAATATTAAAATATATTAAAATATAACAAAATCAGAAATAGCAGCCACTTCTAGAGAACAATGCATTTGTTCCCCAAAAAACAGAGGGATTTGCAGCATGTATCACTGGAGGGAATTTTTTTTAATATTTTTTTTTTAAGTTGTCAGAAAGCAGCGAAATCGACAGTCAAATGACCGGATCCATCAAATTAAGATTTTAGAGGAAATTAAGCAAGTACTCCACAATGATGGGAAGTGAATCTGTGGACAAAGCAAATAAAATACTTTGTCTGCTTTGCTCCAACTCTTAGAGTATTATTAATGTGGCTTTTGCTGTGTACACAAGTTTTAAAGCTAATTACATTCCAAAAATGCTTACCAAAAAAATATCTGATTTATTGGAGTCTTTAACAAACGTTAGCTGGAGAAATGTAGCTATGGGTGCACTAAAATGCAGCTACTGATGCACAGTGTAGAAAGCTGTTCCATACCCAAGAATTTAGCTGCTACATCGTGTAATACAGAAACCACGACAAAAATGACAAAAACCAAAATGAATGTAAGCTAGCTTCCTCAATTAGCTGAGTTCGCTGGGTAAGACAAAGAAAATCATATTTTATACCAAACTAGGTTTTGCCTTAGGCACTATTTCACAGATTTCACCACAGTCCAGTCACTCAAAACGAACAACAAACCCAGCGGGGACGGGGTGCTGCTCCCCTCCACACGAAGTGCAGGCTTGAGCGCCCAGCCTGCGCTTTGGCTCCTGGTGTTATAGATGTCTGGTCTGAAAAACTTCTGCAGACTTTTTTTTTTTTTTAACCATATATTTTTTAAATAACCAGCCTGGGTATCTCATTTTCATTTCTAATACCTAGAACTTACAAACCAGACATAAACAGGACTTACTAGAAAAGTAAATAAAACCCCAGTAAATATCCACACCCAGTGTCACAGGACTGTGAACATAAACACCTCACCGCAAATGCAGTTTGAAGTACGGCAGCAAGGACGGGTAAAGAAAATATAAAGGTGGGTGCTAAAGTGCTACCTCTGTTCTTCCAATTTCCTTCTGTTCCCCACAGGGGTTTTTTTTAGGATAAAATTATTCCTTTGATTAAAAGTCTGGTGCATCCACGTATCATACAGTTACGTTTGTGGGCCTTGTACTGCAGCCTGACTCAGTTTTGGTTTTACTAGCTTATGTTTTAAAGCAGCTGAGCTTTTTTTTTTTTTTTTTTTTTTAATGGTTATGATTAATCAATTCCTTTTGCAGGAATCAATGATGTGCATTTCACTTAAGTGGGCTCAGGCTTCCCTTCCCGGTGTCCCTCAGTGCACATTTGTACTTGTCAGTGTATCACTTCTCTCCAGTGCAGAGCTTTAAGAAAAGAAGCTCACCCTGAAACGCAGACTGTGTTCAGAACCAGTGCCAGAAACCCTCTACGATGCACTGCAAAAAGGACGCTGCAACAGCCACGTATATTCTGCAGTCTCTTCCATTTTCTGCAAATTCCTGCCTCCATTAAAAGCACACTATTTACTTGCTAGCAAACTTTTAAGTACATGCAAACAATTTGCTTTTTCATTATTACAGGTTTTCATTGATTTAGACTGAAAGAAGTTAATATTTTTTAAATCTGAAAGAAAAATCATGGGCAAATCTCTCCCCCACACACCTTGTCTGGAAAGAACATGCCTCCTGTACGGAGAGACTGGAGGAGGGTTTGGGGAATACAGGCTTGGGGGTTTTGGTTTTGCTTTTAGGTGTTGTTTTTTGATACTTTTTTTTTTTTTAACCTGTTGTTTATTATTAACTTCACAGCTATCCTCAAGTGTTAGAAGATTTAGGAGAAAAACATAATTACACTGCAAGAACAGTACTTGAGCAGTAGACTTGGGAATACCTGCTTTTCATTTCAAAGTACATTTAACATAACGCTATATAAATATAGTAAGAATTGCCTCTCAAGAACTCTAGAGAACTCTGTTCTAACAAAACAGGCAGGATGCTTAGTGCCTTCTGTTGTTACAGCGTCTGATGGGAATACTGCTGCTGGAAAATCTGGAGCAATACTCTCACTTTTATAACCTCAAGTGAGAAGAATTTTGCAGTACAAGTAAAACATCACAAAAAAGGTAATTTTTCATGAAAACCTGTGCCTTCCATAAGCTTACAAAAGCTTCCAATATTAGGCATTCTTGTAAACACTGTGTATCTTCTCTGTTAACTAAATGGGTATGTTTACTAAACAGATACAGTACCAGTGAAAAAGCACAAGCAACGCTCACAACACATTACAAACTTTAAATGGGCACCTATACCACTTGCCACAAGCACCAATACTCTTAAGTGCTGCAAGCAAGTTACGGCAGCGGGGCCACGCAAGGAGCTGCTCCTGGTGCCGCGAACATCCAACACTCCTGCAAATGCAGGTGGGGTGGCAACACTTTGAAGCTTTCCAACAACCAGTATGCCCAGCTCGGGATGCTGGAGCAGGGACAGGAGAGATAGGGGAAAAGAGAAGGCACCGCTGGGGCCATGACTGACCAGCACGCTGTGCTCAGGGAGCTGGAGGGGTCACTGCCAAAGGAAAGACCTACTGCAGGTGCAGAGGCCCTGCCAGAGAAGATGATGCATCACATATTGAGCTTCCTCTGTAAATTTGAACATCCACAAGCATCTACTTTGCAATACAGCTCTTTGTCAGTCGCTAAAGCTTCCTTCATAACCTGTTTCAGGACTAGGGCAAGCCCGGCAGTGAACAGAAACCAGCCATACTACGGTAAGAAGCGTGAGGCTGCAGGCACAGACCTCTCAAGGTGCCCATAATGAAGCAGTGTAACACACACACAAAGGCAACCTTAATGCTATCATCATCTGCCTCATCAGGCTTTAAATGGCTTCTGAAATTAACTGCAAATCCTGACATACAATAAAACTTCTGGTAAAACAAACCTTACTACTCAGTGGAAAGGATTTACCAATTTTTGTTTGTTTTCAGAAGTGTCTCTTGAAGTTTTTGAGTGGTTGACATAGCAATCTCCCCCCAGCCTGAGGTCACTACAGAACTCACAATTTCACTGGAAAAAGAACAAAGTCACACCAGTAGAGTCTTCCTCCCTTTTACAACAATTGATTTTATACTAAAATAGTTTATTAGCAAGATCTTGAATTTGAAATGTTTTGTCAACAGAAGAAAACCCTGCAGGTGACTAGACAAATAGCGAGACTGTCTCCAAAAAAAAGTGAAACTTCATGTAATTGTTGACACTTAAATACCTCTGCTAATAAATAAATAAATGAATAAATGAAGTTAATAAATGAGCAATCAATTGAGAGGAAAGCAAAGCATGATAGTACCAGGATAGGATGGGGAGAGCCCCCACCTTCCAGGCGCTGTGTAAGCATTTCAGTGGGGCAACGCAATGAAACCCCATTTCTTCCCTTTGAGAAGGGCGGTCATATCATTAGGCATCAGCTGCAGAGGTGGGTACCAGCTCATCAGGAAAAACAGCAGATTTTTACATCACAGCAGACCTATTTTCAGATCCGGCAATGACATGTTTTGGTGTCGTTTGTTGAGGTTGGCAGGCAGCAGCATAAACAAACCCCAGTGGCAGAGTCTGGTTTCTGCAGTCCCATATCTCACCGTCTCATCCTCTGCCTCCAGGTATCTTAGTCAGGAACAGAGTTCAGCTCATATAGACAGAGCTCAGAAATCTCAGGTAAAGATAAAGAACATCAATATGTATGTACCCTACCACCTGCCGCTCTAGAGTCACTGCAGTAGTTTGGCCACACCATTAAGAAAAACAGTGTGACTTTCAAATAAAGCAGGATCTCCATGTTCTGACACAGCACAAAGACACAATTCAAGATGAGCAGATTCACTTAGCTCAGGGCTTTCTGTTCCTCCTTTACCTCACTATCCCTGTCTTGCTTAACCCTGAGGCTCCAGCCCATCCCTCTCTACTACAGTAGGCTCAACAGCAAAACCAAGGGTGCGTGCTGACTAAACTTCAGTAAAATCACCATTACCACTCAAAACCAAGGCTTGTCATCAGCCTGCTATGATCATCGTAAGGGCATCCCCTCCGCAAAGCAGACATGCCCATCTTCTACCTCACTTGGATTATATCCATCCTATTTATTATCCTTTAAACCAGTCCTATTTTTAACCCTTCTGCTCCTTCCTTAAAAGCAGATACCTCCAATCCTTCTTCTGTTCTCAGCTGTATCATTCAGATAACATAATGCCTGTAAAAGAACAAAACATTTTGTCTCTGTCCTGCATGATTTTATTTTATTTTTAAAATTGATTTACAAAGCAAGAAGCAGGGATTATGGAAGCTGAGCCAATGCAGCAATGTAAAAGCAATGAGATAATCAGCCCGGGAAATTGCTGTCTACTGAAATGAGATACAAGCTTCCCTTTGTTGTCATCAAAGAATTAACCAGAGAACATGCCAATAATTTATAAAGGAGTAGACACAAGCATAAATGATAGGGGGGGAGACCTACTAGCTTCTGTGCTGCAGAAAGGCAGAAGACAATGATGGCCAAAGAGCAGGAATTTTTACTCCAGGTCCAATGTTTCTTAAAATAATTATAGATTAATAACTCACAGCTCAGACTTGGAAAAACCTCTACATACTCCTCTGACTGATTTCACTGGGACCTGTAGTTACACAGTATTTGAAACAGAGTCCCAACATCCTGCTGCCCCGGTTTTCCTTTTGTGTAGAAAGAGGAATGTGAATATCAAACATTCCTATTAAACAGGTGAATGGAAAAAAGTGTGTAAGTATTTAAAGATAGAAAGACGTTGTCTGCATGTATTTGGTGTTATTAATGCCTTAACTACTACAACATGAACCAAATGACACAAAAAGCTGGCTGCAGGGACAGACAGTCTTTCTTAGTGGGAGTTGGCTTTCTGGGTTGGGTGGTTTTCTGAGTTATCCACAGTGATGGCAGCATCATCACAGTAACCCCTTCACAAGCTCAAAGAGGACCTTAAATAGACCACATGTTAACTCCAAGTGACCCTGGTGTACACTCGGGCAACTCTCGCTTTCCTCCAGCGCTCCCATGATTACACACAAACTTGCAATTTTCAAATATTTCCTTTCCTGGTTCCTGTCTTTTTTTTTTCCTCATACACAGCACAAATGCTTCCTTGGTCCTGCTCGTTGCAGGCAGATTGCTCTCCCTTCCCTTCCCCCAGCCCTGTCCAATGAACTTTTTAAATTAAAAAAAAAAAAAATTCTTTCACAACTTTTTTTCTCACAAATTTTGTCCAAAGGCTACAGGAGTTTCTGGTCCACTTCAAAGCATTGCTGGCAGGGCCATAACTGAACCTTCTTCCCTGTTCAGCACAGGAGTTACCGGAGGGATGATTATCCTTCTTGGCCTTATTATTCCTTGCTTCTGGCTACAGCATCCTACCCTTCTCCATTTGGGAGCTACCCTACTTGCTTGTCAGGTTCTTCCCCATTCCTGCCGCTGCTGACATTTTCCAAAGCTTCTCCTAGAGCGACCACTTGCTCACCTCGCCCCAAAAAAAACCCTTCTCCATTTTGCTCCAACCCATTCACAGCAGAACACTCTGTCCTCTCCATAAGTTACATCCCCACAAGCCCACAGCGAGCACCGTGCGCACACTCCTTCCCCACGTCCCTTGTACCAAGGAGGGAAGTGCTGCTACTTCTGTGAGAGTCAGCACCTCGACTTGCAATAGGCTTCCAGTGCAGGTGAAAATCAACAGATCTCATGTTTTAAGATCAAAAAACACCCAAACACCCTTAGGATGACAAATGCGTAGAGCCTGGACCTGCTATTGATTTCACTGCCGGTGGTGGTATCCAAATAAACCCTAAAAGTTGGAGGATCCCCCATCCCAGCCACCTACCAGTTCTGAAAGTATACTCCATTTTACAACATAATGGCAGTTCTAATAAATGTTCTTAAACCACAGTTCAAAACCCAGGCTAGAGGGCTGAGAGGGCAGATGATCACTCTCAGTTAAGAGGAAATGGTGGAAATGAGAAAGCCAAGCGCACAATCACAGCAGGCAACTGTACACCAACTTTCGTGATAAAATACGCAATTCCTCATAACAGTTTCTGAGAGTTTCTCCACATTGTTTTTTCCCCCCATAATCTTTTAACTTACAGTAAAATAAGCAACATCTGAATGCAATGTAATGGAAAGAAATACGCCTAATAAATATTCCCTGGAAGAAAGAATTCCTTCTTCTGGCCAGCAGCGATGCTGGTACATATTTTTACAATGCTAGATAGCAGTATTCATTTCACTCAGATACCAGCACCTAATGAGCAGAGACATCCTAAATAACTCATAATAAATTCTATGTTGAACATCCACCATGCGGAACATAAAAGATTTTAGAGCAGTCCGTATTAAGGCTGGGAGTTCCTAATTTGAATACTTCATTTCAAACCACTATTAACTTCAAGACATTCAAAGCCCACTTGTATCAGCCTGGCAATGTTGGCACAGCAAGAGTTCCAAGAACCTCAAATTTGTGCAAATGTCTGAAGTGAATAATCTGAGAAATTAAAAACTTCAAGGAAGTAAGTATTAAAATTGGAATTTTAGGATTTACCTGGTGTGAACTTTCATGCTAGCAAGGCCTGACCAGGCAAGTTTTGCGCACCAGGAAGGTGCTTGGTATTTACCCTGAATAACCAACGCGCCATCCAGACTGCTTCACAGGTCACCGCAGATGGCAAAGCAGCTTTCACCCTTCCACAGCGCTGAGGCGTACCTATGGGTTCTCTGGCATTTGATCGCTAACTCCCCACATCCAGATTTACTGTTTCATGGTAATTGCTATTCATGATACTTTGTATTTGTTCATACTACCCACAGGAAAAATGCTGTAAATTCAGATTTGTCACCTTTAATTCAGCACCTTTATTTGATGGATTGGCAGAAACAAGTTCTCCCAGCTGTGAAGCATCTTTTTTAAGGACACGAGCAGCTCCGACTTCATCCCGTAAACAGCTCCTCTGGCTTCACAACACATTAACAATGCTGTACATGAATTTCAGTACATGCAGGTATAAGCATCAGTGTTCACCAGGACAGAGCAGGAAAATGCCAAATGGAAACTGAGGAGGAAAAGGTAAAGATCACAGGGCCTGTCTGCACTGAGGAGCAGAGTTGCTTTAAAACATCCACTCTGTTCCCGAGTGCTCAGTGCCCACCAGTGCACACACTTCATCTGATAACCCAACAGACAAACACATACTTAAATAGCAGGGGGAAAAACACTGGGTAAGACCCACACTGGGAAGAACAATAATTATAATAAACCAGTGATACGCAGAGGGGCATTATGAAGGATTATGGTGAGAAGCAGTGCAGAACCAAAGAGAAAGCTCCTCGATAGACATACCAGTACCCACTCCTGAGAAACAAGGTGGGTTTTGCAGAGGATTTTTTAATTTAAAAAAGTCTTTCTAAAAGGATTTTACGATCGCTAGGCTAAGAACCATCAGGTTGCAGTAGGGTTTTTCACTGCTGACATAAATGAAGACATGGCTTGCAAAGCAACCAACAGAAATCTATTTTCATCTTCCAGACTCCGTAACTTCAACACAACGCAGCTCTGGCAGTTAAAGCTTTCAGTAGTAAACTGCAGGCTTGGAAAGGGATAGGTTCACAGACCTGAAACAACTCTCAGTATTTTGCTGAGCAATGCAAGCAATAAATATTATAACAATATGGATTACAAAAATCTCTGTTCAAGAATAACACTAGCAGTGGTACAAAACTGATGGCTGTCCATCCTGAACCGAAACATTACACTTCAAGACTGCAAATGAGTATTTCACCTCCCAGTACTTTCAAATTCAACACAGTAACAACCTGACTGTGTGTGAAGGTATTTATGCCAAGACATTATAAATATAATGAAATATTTCCTCCTTAAACTCTTATAAAGAACTGTAAAAAGTTTTACTACCAAATTTACCAATACTGCCAAGCCATTAGCTTCAACTTTACTTCAAAACAGTGCAAGTAACAGCCTGCAACTTTATAGACCTGCTTTTCTTTGTAACAGGTTACCTGTAGATTAGGGTTACCCGACACTGACTATATCCATAAGGGTATTCCACTGAGAACATTATTTTTTTAAATTACATTATATAAATTGCAAAACAATACAGTTTGTTTCCCCCAACACACTATATAACAACTCCCTACTTGCAAGAACAACCGTTTTCTTCTTATACCTTTTAATTAGAGTTACAAAATGTTTACATTAGAAGGAACAACTGCCCTGATTTCTTTTCAAATAGCTTCTAGATCTGCTGCAACATGCCTACGTATCTGATTGACACCACTTTTCACTACACACAAGTGGTTATACAACCTTGGTACTTCTCTTGCACTTTTTTCCAGGGCTCTCAGTATTTATTCATCACATCTCATATATAAAAAGTAAGGCACGTGTAAAACCCATTTGCCTCTATCCCGTCGCCACTTAGCTATCTGGTTTTAAAGTTGTGCTAAGAGCAGGGATGCAGGTCTTGAAACATATTTCAGTTCAGTGCATTATTTGGTTGAAATAAGTAATTTAAAATTATTTCCTCTACCTTTTGTAATGAAGTCAGTGTTAAGTTTTATGCGACTAGTAAGCAGCAAAGAGAAAAAAAATTAGATGATAGATATGAACAGGTTATTATGCTCCATTTTTAAACCTGAACTAATACCTGTTGGGTTTGGAAAGCTTATCTGAACTTATTCGTTTATTTAGAAAAATATATGTATGATTTTTCTAAACAGTTTGATTCATAAGTAGCTGACCTTAAAAAAAAAAAAGTCAAATTATTGATGAAATAAGAGTAAATGCCTCAAGTGGGAGGAGCTGGGGAGTCCACATCCCTCCTCCCAAGAACTGACACAAAGAAGCATTTCTCACTCAATATGGTTCAGCTCCATGGAGTTGAGTACTCCCCAGAGTACAGAGAAGTCTGTACTTCAGCAATGAGCTGAGAAGTACAATCTCATGCGGACATCGTCCAGCCCTCACGCTATCCTGCAAGGCAGGAACATTTATATCCAAAGTAAAGAAAAAGTGCAACCTGCCTATGACCACACAATGAGCTAGCAGCAGAGATTTCTGGGGAGGTAGCTTGGGTTTTTTCCATGCATATGCTTACTTTTACACATAGCAAGCAGCCATTCAGCAAGATCACACGCTGGTGTAAAAGGGACCCTGTGACAAGAGGACATACATAATGGATGGGATCCACTGGAGTAATCTGGACGGTCTGCAGTGGAAGTGTGTGTGCCTCAGTAATTGCAGGCATGCTGCAGCCAGCTCCCAAACTCTAAAAACTGAGGTATTTCACATGGCTAATTCAGGACAAGGTGAATCACATCTTAAAATGATGTGTTTCTCTGCACCACCTCTAAACAGAGCTTATGGTGCCCAGACCAGCTGTAGACACCAACCTTGTAGATTAACAGTTAGGCTACATGAACTCTGCTCTACACATCAAACTGCTGGGGTGAGGGACGTGGACATAACCTATCTCAGCATGAGGATATGGATTTGTAACATCAATAAGAAAAAGAGCTGCAATTAGAGCTTTGTGCAGAGTCCCTGTGTACAGCAACAGCATTCAATATAAGAAACTGTGCTACTAAAGTATATCAAACTATGCAAGAGAACCTGACAGTTACACAGCCCAACCTGGGCAACTCTTCCAAACCGGGTTTTAATTCTCAGTACGGAATATGAAACAAAAACAAGGGTAAAGATTTGGTGATGGCAGCGTGCACATCTAGCGATCAGCAGCAGCTCCCACGCACTCTGACATTAGGCTTAATAGTGACAAACACTCCCTATGGCTAAATCCTGACAAGTACGAGCCTTTTCCATGAAGAATTTAACATCTCTATTCTCCCTATTGGAGGCAATGTGACCGTTTCGTTCCTTCTCACAGACGCCTTGGTACACACTCACACCCCGGTGCGAGTGTGTAAGTTGAACATATTCTCTCAATACACACCTGCAGCTTCCACACAGTCCTGCAGTGCTCAGAGTCCACAGGCACGCCCCCTCACCCGAACAGGGCTGGCTGCCTGACTCATTTCTCGTGCTATCTGATTCGCCATTTCATTTACTGTTGGCTTCGGACTGCAAAGATACACCTTTAACCAGCAGAGCATTTACCTCAGCAACGATAGTGGGTTTGGTTTCTTTCACAATGATTCACATTTTGTATTACGTAAATTCAGAGCACTCACTCGGTGTCTGGTGTGATTTCATTAAATAAAAAGAGAAACTACACAAGATAGTAAAGTTTTGGGGTATTTTTATTAATAGATTATTAAAAACTACTGACTTTTGGGGGGATTAATGTTAATTTTATGAAATAGCAATATCAGGAGGCGTCTAGATATTCTCTAACAAGACTCAGCCCAGGAAACATAACATGTCCCATGTTAAAATGAACATTTTGCTTAGTCTTCAGAAGCATGTTTATTGCTGCAAATGGGCAATTTTTGACCTAAATCATTGGGGGGAAGGGGGATATCCAGTAAAGAGCATGAGACAGCCAATACTTGATTACAATCAAATATCTGAAAGCTTATTCTATTACAATTACTACAGCACTTCTGCGCAGCAAATGAGTAAGGACAACTTGTGTACCTGAGTTGGCTTCCAGGCAATGAGATGCAGTATGTGTTTCTAGAGACTGAAGAACAGCTGTCAATGCACAAGGCTATGCAAATGTAAATCTTGAGAAGTCGCTGCTCGTGATCCTAATTCTAAAATATAAAATGGATAAATGTGCTAAAGTAACCATTGCAATGACTCTTGAGCATGTGGAGTTATGAGACCTGTTATTTCTTAGATCTCTCATCCCAAACTCAGGGCCAGCTGGCTCCATTCCCTGTCCCACTTGCTCAAGAGGTGCACATTGCTAAAGCAGCAAGTGTTGCACATTTGTGGGAGCCTAGAGACACCAATGTTTGTGAATGCTAAAAAAACTTCAGTTCTTGTGTGAAAGCTGATCATGCTCGGATTTTCTGGTTTTTCTTTTGCCCTTGCAAACAGCTATCTGAATCGCTGACTCCATTCACCAGTGAACAGGTTTCTCTCAAAGACCGAGCATTTTAACATTTGTAGGCACAAAGCTGCAAAGGCAGAGATCCTGCAGAAAGCATGTGTGCTACTCATGAACATGAATAATGATTCAGAAGAACCGCAGAAAATAAAATTTAGAAAAAAAATTACTGGTTTACATCACTGTGGATTTCTTTCTCTAGAAAGGAAGTAGCCATCCTGCGGATCCTTGCGCTCACACAATTCATCAGCAATTGAAGAGTGGTCCTCTCACTGGGACCACATCACCTGGACCAGCAAGAAGGCCGAAATCTCAGCCCTAGCCCATGAGGGGAAGCAAGCTACCTACAGCGGCTGAAGCCAGCAGCACCAACTCACCACAAAACCAAACTGCATGTTCAACCCAACCTGTTACAGTGGGGCAGCCAGACTTCTGAATAACTGAGCATTTCCATGCAATACCACTCTTCCACCCTGAAGAGAAATGGCACTCGTATGGAGTCTCTCCATCACGAGAAAGCATTAATACATGTTTCAGTGGGCCACTCCAAACACATTCTAGAAACTTTGGGATTTTTGAGAGCAAAACTCAAATTGTTCCTGGATAAGACAGCAACAAACCTCTACCTCAGTAGGGCCTTTGCATTTGTATGCAAGAATGACAATTTTAAAAATAAACTAATGAAAGTTCAACCCTTGAACAAAAATTAAGCAGAGTCACTTAAGTAAGTCCTCAAAACAGCAGTAACCTGACCCTCAGGACCATTTACTTTACTCCTTAATTATGGACTCTGTTCCTGTAACTGAAATCCAATGAAATTCAATCCTGTGATTATCCAGAGCACAAATAAAGACAGTGAGACTGCATATGAAGAGAAGCCATTGCAAGATTAAATGCAGTCTCCTACCACATTACCCTTCTCCTCTTCAGTTTCCATATTGATAATACTTGGTTAAACTATTTATCCAGAAGAGGAAGGATCCACCACAGAACCTGCAAGTATGCACAGGCACAGAATTTGATTCTTGGGGACCTCCAGTGCCACTAGAAAAGTTCAAACGGAATCTGCTCCTAAAGACCAAAGACCCAGCACGCTAGCTTCAAAACCTAATACAAGGCTGAGAATGGACTGGGAACACACGGCGCATTCTCAGTAGCAAGAAAATTACTCACTAGGGCATTTACCTAGAAATGTGTTGGCTTCAACTTCAGTAGAGGTCCTTCAAACCACAGCAGAGCCATCTCTAGGGAACCTCTCTGACAGGCGATCAGGAGGGGCTGTTGCTCACTCAGGCACGTCACCCCACAGGGACTCCGGGAAGGGCAATGACACATGGTCAGGCTAACAAAGCATAAGGTCCCCTCCAGCCCTGGATGTCACAATCACCCATGTAGCACCTCCCTCCATGGGTATTACTGCAGAGTGACCCAAGCAAGTGACATCAGTGACATTCACCACCTCCAAAGAGCAGGCTTACAGACACAGACAGTCCACATAACGGCTTAGTACAAATACATCCTTCTGTCCCTGCTTCCCACCCCCATTGCCTGCTGCCTGTGCACACCAGTAATCCCCAGTGATCCAGCCATACCCAAAGCACCAGCCTTGCTCAGAGCTGGGAACCGCACAGGGTCACCCTGGGATCAAGGCCACCTCTGCTCATGCTGGGGAGCTACACTGCACAGATTTCATGATATGATATGAATCCAACTGCAAGCTGCTGCCTGAAGAAATTACAAGTCATATAATGCTAAGTGTATACCATTAAGAGTTTAGTTCCAGAATTCAACAGCTTTACTGGCAGATCCCTCTGCCCAGACACAATTCTGCTGATTTCAGGGTGTTTCTACCAAGTTTCTAACCAAATGTGACCCTGAACACATAACAAGCCACAACAGAGCAATCATTCTCCTGTAGGGGACTGGTCCCATATATGCTCATCCCAGGACTCAAAAGTAGTTTTGTTTTCTCTTTCAGATGCTCTACCTTTCAGATTCAATGTGTAAATATCAAATTCCAGACATGTAGCAGACTATTGTCTCCATTCATTCATACAGCACGAACTGCAGGATGTTTGCAAAGTTTTTATTCTTTACAGACGAGATATGAGGAAAACTGTGAATTGGCTTTTTAAAACAGAAAAGCAGATAAGGTATTTCAATGGCAGATAGAGCTGGGATGACTTCTATTTATTTTTTTGTATACAGTGCAGCTGAATGTTAACAACCAAGCCTGTGCTCTGTGCAAGTGTAATAAAAAGGAGGTGCTGTCAAAAAATAGATTGAACAGTTTGCCCTGGACTGATAAAGCAGCAAGCAGATAGCACAATTATGCAGAAGCGTGCTTCGTTTGTGAAAGCAGACAGTCTACCCTGGTTAGCTCTATAGCTACAATCAATTCTGGGGTGGGGGGGAAATAAAAAAAAAAAAAAAAAAAAAGAGGGAGAAAAATGAGAACATTTCCCTTTCCATCTGGAAATGTAAGATTCACAAAAGGAGCGTCCTTCAGTGTTTCTGACCCTCAGAATATGTCACTTACTCTTATGAAAGAAATTCAGTTGACTCAGATCGCAGTCATGTTTGAGCAACCTGTAAATCAGTGAGCGTACCTGATTTTATAGGCTTTGTATTTCAGTGAAAAGCAGATAGTTGTATAATGCAGACAATTATCTACTTAAATTTTGAACTAAATTACTTCCCCTCCTTCACATTGATCATTTCTTGGTTTTCCCAACAATGATTTCTATATCCAGCTTGCTTGGCAATAAGCTCATCGAATGCATTTTCTGTCTGTTGTTGCTGAAATGCTGACTACACATCCTCTTAACATTAGTCAAAGTGTTTACGTGAAAAAAAGGATCACTAGCTGTTGAAAAGCACACACAGGACTTTAAAGTTATTTAATGGTGTACAAATTCAATACAAATATATCCTGGGATAGAACAGACACAGAAATATCCTTTTAAAGCATTATCAGAATGTTCCCATTTGGAAAACACGTGCCATGTACAAACTACAAGGCAAACAGAAAAGAAGCAACACCTGAACTGGCAGAGTCCTACCACCACATATTCATTCATCTCCATGCACTGCAGTTCAATTGCTTTCAATATAACTCAACTTTTTTGTTACAACTCCTGACTTGGCAGCATTTGCAGGATTCCCATGACAGTACTGCTGGTAGCTGAAAAATCTGTCCATCCGCATCCTCCTCACATGACGTGTTCAGGCGTTGGAGAACAGTGCGGCACATAACAGCACGACAGTCCGGAGACAAAGCACGCTGCTGTAATCATTCCTGCACACCAGCTACCCCTTTTGTTTTGTTATTGCATGCCTTAAGGAACAGCTCATGTAATCAGGATGCAAGATTAATGGCAGTACAGAATTCCTTGATTACTGTTCTGGTATAGGGAATAGCCTGAGTTTAAGACAGCAAAAAAAGAAGCCCAAAGACAGCCTAAAAGACAGCCAGAAGACCTGAAAAAAAAAATATATATGTTATGTTTATATATAACTATGTGTGGCAGACAAAAGGAAGAGAAGTTTATACACCATTTATAAGCACTTGCAGACTACCTCCTCCTTTCCTCTACTCCATGACACGGCAGCCGAAGCAACAACCACAACTGAGGTACTACTTTCTCTAGGATTTCTTTCCATAGCATCATTTTCTAACTCAGTAACAAATGAGAAGCAGGAGCCTTTGATGTGCCTATATATAGCGTGTACAAGGGAAGGGGACGTTGTCACGCAACAATCAATTGCAAGAATTGGAAACTGCACCAGAAAAAAATAGTAGAGGCTAGAAACTAGTAGAACAGAATTAATTTTGATGAAAAAGCCAAGAACACCAATGCCATTGAACAGCTCAGAAATAGCTGTTTCCAGAGGCAGCAAATTAAGCAAAGCATCAGCACTGATAACTTTGGGATAGTTAAATCTAAACACAAGCAGCTTTTATTTTCACAAGGGCTTTCTAAAGAAGAGAGATGTCTAGAATAAGAGGGATATGCCACAACAAGGAAGAGACACAAAATAATGCATGTAAATCGTGAGAGATATTTGTAACTAGGCTTCGCTGAAATCTCTCAGGCTAGCCAGCTTCAAGAAATTACTTCGCATTGTATGTCCTCATGCCTAATAACAGCGTGTTTCTCAAAGGCATACAGAGTCACTTGAAAATACAAAGTCTAGAGGCAAAAGATGAACAATGGTTATAATGTCATCTAAAATTATTTAGTAAAAGCTTCCATTTGCATAGTCCACCAGCTGTATTTTTGCAAAATGCTGGAGATAACAGCGGTCATAGTCATCGTGTTAACAGAACCAGAAGGCTTCAACGAAAGTGGTAATAAACTGTAGTTGTGCTGTAGCGTGTTTTTTAAAACACAACACCATGTACTAAACTCAAAATGGTCATTTTAAAAAGTTGGAATATTGCAAATTATAATTGCACCCTAACCCAATTTGCAGGGCCTAGTATTATTATTTAATACGTACAATAGCAAGCACTCCCGTTTGCTCTCTCCAGCCCGACTGCAGCTCTGCACGTTTCCTTATCCCTAATACAGAGATCTCAAATATGACATTATAATCACGAAAGCTTACATCTACAAGGGGAAAACATGCTTTCTTCAGCACTGCATGCAGAAGGGATTAAAAAGTTTTGGTAGATTGAGTTCCTTTTAAATCAGCATCAGCAGCACAGTAGTCTACAAGCAAAGTTGAGACCAAGGCAATTAACCCCATCAATCTAAAACAAAGGTGTACGCATGCACCTCCTTCTTACCAGCATCAGCTGAACACTATTAGAGCACTTACTACCTCAGATTTTTTTGCCCATGACCATCTTACTTTCAACTCTTCTGTATTAGAAGAAAATTACAGCACTTTAATGAGACAAAAAAAAACCCCAAAAACAAAATCAAAACCAGATTTAAATTTCACTAGCATGGATCAATATTATTCATTCCCTAAATTTCTCATATTCGAGCCAAATACATCACTGATGGATCTCCTTCTGGCTTCAGTGTGTCACTTAGCTTTAAATAAAATAAAAAAAGTCACTAATCATAAATCACTTTAGATAGCTATATTAAGAGTCAAACATAAGCCTTTGCTTTGCTTTCGCTGTAAATTATAAACATTTAAACAAGCATGCAATATTGGAATCAACATCTTTACTGCCAAGTACAGATTACTATATAAAAGTTTCAACCACAGTATGAGTAAATTGAAATAAATTACATAAGAAATAGAAACTACTAAGCAGTTTAACATGGTGGAGTCCACACTTTTCTAGGAGGAAGAGTCTTTCTTTCCAACAGCCAATTACCACAAGATATCCCCTTTTCAGCTTGTCGAAGCGTGGTGTCTTTTCATACAGAGCCTGAGCTACAGGAGAGCAGAAGGATTAACTACAGCAATATTTTACCACATCCTTACTAGAGGGGAAAGATAGTCTTGCGGTTAAGGAGTCAGCAGGTCGGCACTTTATTTCCAGGTTGGTGTCAAACTGCTTGTGTGGTCCTGGACCAGCCAGCGACCTCCCGTGCCTCCCTTCTCCATGCACTCCGTGGGGATAATTACGTACTTGCCAAACTCACGCTATGACGTTTGTGGATTTGGTTTTTGAAGGGAGAAGGTGGTGAAGCACAGAAGGAAATTACCAAATTAAGATGAGAAGGCACTGGAGAGCCATCTCCTCGCTCCTAGTTTGGGTGTTGCATGCTGTTGTAACCGATGCGTGCATCACAGCTGTGCTGTAGCACAGACGACCGGTATAGCAAAGTACTTTTCTCTTTCCTAAGGTAACACAACAATGCAAAGAAAAACCACAGAAGGACTTTATGCAAGTACCCGCTCGCTGCAATTAACATCATACTGTTACAAAACGCAGCTAATGAGATCCTCACAGAAACTGAACCACGGGAATACAGGACGCTGCTCCCAGGTGAGCGCTCCCATTCTCCGTCATCTGTATTTGGAATAAACCTACAGGGCTTCCCAGTTAATGCGGGGCTGCTTTGGGAAAGCGGTGATTAAAAGGAGCCCATTCCTACTCCGTGCCCCTATTTCACACCTGAAAAAGCAGGGCATTGACAGATACATTTCCCTTCTCAAATCACAGCACCAGTGAAGCAAAACTAACTAGATATTTCCTGTATCTTCACCACAGGATTCAGCCAATGCTTCTGAAAGGAACCGAAAGACACTGCGACCATTTTCTTAAATCCTAACCACAGCATTTGTAGTCTCCCCTATTCATTTCTACATATACCTCTTTCCATAGCTCAGGTTCCTGTACACTTGGAAATGAGTTAAAATGGAGTAAGGAATAGATATCACAAAAAAAGTACCTCTGGTTAATTTTTACAATACACTACTGAAGTCACATTAAACTTCTCTGGAGACACTCCGATTTCTGAATTACAGCAGAGTTACTCTTTTAACTGTGCAGGGAGACAAAACATTTGGTCTTTACTAACAACTTGCACAACCTGCATGCATAATCTTACCTCCATGTTAAAAAGAAAGGCAATTTGAAGTAGTGCATCCTGTAATGAAAGCTATAAAAACCATTAACCTACTAGAGGGGAATATGCCATGGCAGCCCAACCATGCTGCAAATCAGAGCCTCTGCTCGCCTTGCAGTAACAGAGCTGGTATCTGTGTGGCACACAGCAAGCACAGCTCAGCAGCACCGAGTCTGGATACAGCTCTGGAAATTCAAGTTCATGGCAATGACCATGGCAACGGTGTAAGTAAACACACAAAGAGGAAAAGTCTCTATGCTTTTGAACATTTGAATTTCAAGTAGATTTTATTAGCTGATTTCCAAAGGCTTCCCAAAGGGACAGGTCCTATGCCAGTACACAGCTATAAAAAACTACCTGAAAAGTGCTATGAAGCACTTGCTAAATAGCCTCATCACCATTAAAGTAACCTAAGAAGTAATAGAATGCAGATCTAGTTTTAATTACTGGAGTTCTCCTATACTGAGCATAATATGCATTAAAATTCACACTTTAAAAAAAGTTCCACATTTTCCTTCTGCAAATTTACTTTGCATTTATTTCAAAATTACTCTGATATTTTGTTTCTCCCTTCTCTATTTAACAACATTCCCAAACCAGCAGAGCCGATCGAAGCTAAAAGCCTTGTCCTGCTGCTGGCATATCACCAACAGACTTCAGGAGCACTTAATTGCAAGGCTGCAATCTGCTCTCTGAAGTAAGCTGGTAGCAGGTGTGACGATCTGGTCTGCAGAGCAAACTATATATATAAAGATGCAAGACGTGGGGAGGAGGACTCCACAGCTTTGCTTTTATATGTCATGTTGGATCTGTAGGCCTACTTATCCAGAGGGAGGGAGAGGGGAACTACAAAGTTGAAACAGATAAATCTTGGCACCTTTGAGCTCAGTGTTTGATTTTACAGCTCCCCAAGCACTGCAAAGCAGGTAGGTGAGCAGCACCGGGCTGACTCCCGTTTGCTGTTGATGCTGAGAAAGGCATAATTTGCAATTGCAAAGAACAGACCCCCCTGTTTATTGCAACTAGGCACAGTTTACAAATCTGAGGCTGTGTGGTCTTCAGCGAAGGCCAGCTTTCTAAGCAGCTCATCAGGTGAAAAGCAGGCTGCAAAAGACTCTATTATAAACTGATTTCGGATCTCTGCTTGTAGCTTACACTGCAGAGTAACACAAAACAGAAAGTGATTACTACATTCCGCACGAGTTCAGAAAGGAATAACATACTTCTTGGAAAAAGCATCAGGAAAATTCTGGTTGAAAAATGGCATCCTTCTAAAATATTAATTAATTACAGAAAAACTTTTTTTTTTTCATTTCAGTACCACACACAACTTTAATCTCCAAAAGTGATCAAGAAAATATGTGTACTCATTGTGTCTTAAAATGGATCTCTATTCACAACGTCTTTGGCATCCACCAACCTTTGGAAACAAAGCCTTTCAGAAAGCAACAAAACCCTGGCACACTGTATCAGAAGTAACTTGTGAAGGCAGCTAGAGTTAAAGCAGTCTTTACACACTGTCTACTCACAGCCATAATACATGGTTCTAATAAAGTGAAACACAGACCACCCGTAAAACAGGACATACACTTTACAAAATTAGCTATTATGATTTACAGATTCAAAATAGTTTAATAACTTTCACATAAAACAAAGAAAAGAAAAAAATCCCTCTTTTTATTTTCTTCTATGAGACCAAGCAAGTACTGAATTACAAAATGGAAGTAACTTGGAACAAAATAGACCATTTCCTATAAATTGGACGCAAGTTCTGTAGATGGTTATGGTAAATATCGAACTACAATTTTTTTTTTTAAGTCAGAAGAGTAGCATCAATGCGTAAGCAATTACACACCCACCTTGAGCCCATTTTTAGAAAGGGGATTCCCACCATGGCCCATCCGATCACCCCACAGAGTCTGCAGAAAGACACCAGACCACTGCCCAAACCCTTCCTTAACCATTTAGCTCAGCACTTCTCCCACCAGTCACTGGCCACCAGAAAAATAACACCACAAAAAGCCAATTTAGTCTCAGTCTGAAATACACGATCGTCAAAAAATATTTCAGAAGTAGATTTATGATACGGTTCCCTTCAGCTGCTTGTTTAGACTTCTCCAAATCCCAAAAGGTAAACAGCAGTATATCCAAGCTAATTACTTCATATTCAAATATCAAAAGAATATTTAACTCGGCACAAATTAGTTTTTCGTACAAGCTAACTCCCCTTCACTGCTGCTTTCACTCCCCAGCTAGGGAATTCCACCAGCAAAGGAAACTTCTTACCTCCACAGAGACAGGGTGAGGACCAGGATCCTTTTCAGCTAAATATTTTATAAACCTTAGAAGATACAATACTGGATACTCATTATCCGTGGCTTCCAATTTAGCAGGGGGCTTCACGCTAACAATAGCTATTTAGTGGCAACGCCAAAGCAACAAAAGAATCATCAGGAATTTACTTCAACTATAACTATACTAATAAAGGAGAGATTTGTAAGACATTGATTACAGTAACATTTCACGCATATTAACATCTGGGTTTAGTTTACCAAAGCATTATGTTCTTGAGAGATTGCTGGGCACAGGGTGAGACTACTCCATTGCCTAATACAACCACAAGATAATAAACACTATTTTACATACAAAGCGTGATATTTTCTTTTTAGACCAGGTTAGCTAAGTCTAGAAAATATGGTTTTCTCTTTTTAAAAATGACAACAATTAAGCATACAAATATTTTGCATCCACACAGTTATAGACATTTAAAAGTATGTTCACTGGCTGTTACAACACAGAGCCTATGCTAACAGATAACTGCTAATTTAAAAACTCTATTTCACTTAGTCTACTTTTCCTGCAATTTCTTAGTTTGGACTTCAAATCTTCTGGAATTATTATAGATGACTTTTATTTGCGCTATTTTTCATTTGAAGAAAAACTAGGAAAAACAATAAAAGCTGCTGTTAAGGAAACTCAGGGCAGAAAACATCAAACCTATCTCCTCAAATTAGTATTCTTAATGCCAGGAAAATATATTTGATACAGGATTTGGAAACCACACTCTGAACTTGCACCGTGCCCAGAAGACAGGACTCTGACGGAACGAGGACAGCAGAGGAGTCTCCTGCGCTGGGGCTTTTCCTTTTCCCTGTCCCCAGTCATCTCGGCCCTACAGTGTGGCAAGAGAAGCAGCATCTTCATCAGCATTAAACAATTAACTCGGGACACAACCTCATCTTGAGCTGCCGCCTGAGCGAGCACCGAGCCCCCCCACAGGAGCCCTGCGGAAGCGGGAAGCTCAGCCCAGGACAGCCATGTCCACGGCCGGGCTGCTCTGCCTCCCACAGAAAGCAGCAGCACTACTCCTCTCACCCAGCGCTCATCTCTCTATAATAAGAGGCAGAAATATCTAGCAGAACAAGAGAGAGGTACGGAGATGACTACTCTCCAATTGACTAAATTATTACAACTGCACAGTATTTTTTAACTTTCAGCAAAGCCTAACACTTCAGGCTAGCAGTCTTCCAGCAGCCTGGTACTGCCAAAAGATGGAGACAAATTCAGGGGGGGTAAAATCCTTTCCCTCTTTATCTCCACAGGCTGCACGGGGCATAGAGGCCAGAGGCTCATTCACCAGGAACGGCTGGCCACCGCAGCCCGGCTGCCTAAATTCTTCTTCTTTTGGTACTTGGTAGCTGGCCGCTTTCCCAGCGCTCGCAGCTGCGGGCGAGCAGTCTTCACAGGAAGGCAGAGGGGAAAAAACTGACAACACAAACAAATGCACACTTAAAAAAATGCAAATAACATTTGGTACAACAGGTTCTTGGACAGACCAAATTAAATCAAGCCTTGTTGTTCCACTTAGTGGTTTATTAAAGAAGCTAAAGGTTCTGAGGCTTCCAATTTACTTTTTTTTTTTTTATACTGTCATTTAAATTGTTACAGTAACAAAACTTTCAGGCTGCTTGGTCTCAGAGACACTCCAGCATCCCTAGAAGTAATTTTTCCGTATTTCATTAAATTCTGCTCCTGCTCCTTCCTATTCAGGATTCCAAGAACTTGGAACAAAGTTATTCTTATTATACGCACAAAGAAGTGTATCTCTGCAAGTTTCTCACAAGTAGGATATTGCTTCTGACATTTAACAGAGAAGAAAAAAAACATTATGTGGCCTTTGCCTAGGGGGAAGATCGAGTAACTCAACAACTTTGAAAGCATATGCAAAAAAGATGGGGTAAGGTGAAACTACTTTTTCATTTAGTGAGTGTGGCTACATTTCTTCAAACAAATGAAAACACCTAAGTGGGTGCTCAAACAAACATACAGGCACTCCCAAAAGTCCTATCTCCATTTAAAACATTGTATACCCACGTAACTTTTTTTTTCTCCTATTAGTAATACAACATGAACACCAGAAACATTTTAAATTGCCATTCTGAGTCTGTAAAGACATGCATACCCGGAAAAAAAACCTCCTATAAATGTGGCCACTTAAAAAGAAAACTGCTAACGATGTACCAGCTCGCTCCTCCTGCAAAGGATTCAAAATCTCGCTGCATCAGCAGCGGGCTGAGTGTGAGAGAATGTGGAAAGTATGTCCAAAAATGTGACATCGCTTTTCCAAAATAGCATCTATTTTCCCTACCAAATCAGAGATTCACTACTTTCACTAAGCTTATTGCCCAGAAAGGGAAGCTACCTATAATAAATTCCCCAGGTTTCCTTTTAAAAAGAAAGCCTTTTGGGTGACATCTGCTGTGCCACTGAGGTCAAGTTTTTATCCTCTTCCTGAATTGACCACTTACCTCCAGGGCACCAAGTTAACCAGTTTCTTCCCATCTTCAGCTCTTTGTCAGTACTTAATTTACTTCATTACTGTCATGCTTCCATGCAAACTCCTGTTTCCTTCTCACGTGAAACAAAAGGCACCAGGACTTGCATCCATTTACCATTACCCCAAAAGCATTTCCTTTCACCGGTCTCCAAGGACATCCGATCCTTTGTTCCTCCCCTGCAGAAGACCACCCTTCTCCCCACAGCCATTTCCCTTCTGCCAGCCCTGTCTCTGTCACCACAGAAGTCCTGCCGAGCTGGAGACACCAGGATCCAGGAGGCGACACCAGCCAGCTGCTCCAGCACCAGAGCGTGGTGTGCGGCAGGAACACAGCAGCATCCCGGGACCCAGCTCCACGGGACGCTCATCTCTGCTCCTGCGCAGCAAGAGTCGCAGCCCCTCGCACTGAAACACGCTTGGCCTTTGGAAACTGTTCCCCTCCACCGGAGACCCCGGCCCTGAGATGTAGGGTGTGGGATCTAGTCCAAGAGTTTTTAGTAGAGATACATTTCTCCTTTGTTTGGGGCTAAATAGGTTATTACCATGTATCACTCTACAGTAAGAGACTGAAGTAGGAAATAAGTTACTGTCATGTACCTGCTACCTCATTAAAAAAGGACAACAGCAAATACTGCAACACAATAATTATTAAAATTATTTCTGCCTTAACAAATATCTGGAACCAATCTGAGAAAATAACTAAGGCTACCAGTAATAAAAAAATCTGACATTGCCAAAGTTTTGCAACAAGTGAAATTAATGTGATTATCTCAAAAACTAAAAGGCCCTAATGTTCACTGTTAATTTAAAATTACTTTTTCCCCAATTTAGAATTTGACTCGTTTCTCTTTCACTAGTAATATTAGTCATTTTGGCAAGTATTGTGTATGTCTGTGCTGCTGTATTCTTTTTTTCTCATTTTTTTAAACAGCACCACTGGATTATATAACTTCACTCAAAGGCAGCTTGGTTTTTTGGTAGTTTTTTATCTATCTTCCAGTACCAAACTTGATGAGCATTACAGTAAAATGACCTCAAAGAAGCAAGGAAAATATATAATGTATATTAAAAAGGAGGAAAGAAAAAATAAAGCACAGATGCCCTGAAGTATCTTGCAGAATTTTTAATACTTTTGCTCCACTTTTTATTTTCTTACTGCTCACAAAATATTTCTGAGTGAGAACATCTGTGCTATACTCTGGATTGATGTTAGAAGAATTCCACTTTATTTTCAATATACATAAGCATTGGTTCAGCATTGTTGCATGTTTTATCCATTCAATTTATATTTGGATGAAAAGGTTTGTTTTCCTTTGAAGAACCAGGAAATTGTTTTAAAGCTACATGAACCGTATTCTGTATAACTAACATCACCAGCATTTCTCCCCCATTTACTCCATCTTATTTTACCAGATTAAACGTGCCACAACCAAAAGATGTCACAGTCTGGTACAACTGAGAAAGTGTTACTTCCAGTGGTGTTTTTACAACAGAACTAAAACATCTGCGACCGTTATAACCAAAGTTAAAGTGTAAAGTGCTATGAGAATCAGATGGTTTTCCACTGGTGGAAGGCTATCGCCCAGGAGAAGAAAGGTTGGCAACTCCCTAAACCCCAAATTGCCTCCGGGACCTGTTCTCCAGACACGCTGAGTGCTTTCACAGGCTCCTCCGCAGTCGTCCCCTCAGCTACAGGAATTGCTCACAGCAGCCAAACACTGCGTTTGCTCAAAGGGAAATCACTCTCAAACCATTCTTCCACTAACACACACTTCACTTCGATCACTGTTAAGTAATGCTGAAATACTGAGAAACCACATAACGCCAAGCTGAAAGCGATGATGTGTCCCATCGGCTAAAGATAGGTACTGCGCGCATCAGCCAACAGTGGTACCATCACACATACCCTCTGCTGAAAACACTTTCAAAGTTGAAGGACTCGCATGCTGTCCACTTTTTATGCTCCTCAATAAGCATTACAGAATTCAGTCTTTCTCCACATTAGCCTTGGATAATTTGAAAAGCATTTACCCTGTTTGCTCAGATAGCAGGGGCACAGCCCCAGCGTGGCTCTCGGGCCTCCCAAAGACAAGCTTCCTCCTTCGCACCACGGGTGGTTGAACACAGGCAAGACCTGGCAACGAGAGGCTGCGGCAAAGCCCTGCCCCAGGGCACGGCACAGCTCCTGCAGGTCCCCACCTCTGAGTCACAGGTCCCCACAGGCACAGTACTGATGAACAGCAAAATCACTGTGCAAGGGACCTCTGCGGCTGCTGCCACGCTCGATCTGAAGGTTCATTCCTACCTTCACCCCGCAACTTCTGGTGCAATGGGTGAGAGTCACCTGTACTCACAGATGAGGACAACAAAAGGAAAACACTCGTTTTGCTGAAAACACAAAGGGAGTTGGCGAGAAGTGGTTAAAAGGAAGTTTTCTGTAATGAGCGGAGGGAATTAAGTGACTGTATGCAAAATGTAGCCTTGCATTCCCACCATCAACTCCCAAACCTGCAGGAAAAGGCAAAGCAACCATGACCCATTTCAGTATTTTTCTTCCTTAAATTAGCAGCTCTCTACTGCTGTTCATAGCTTCCACTGAACTGCAGCAGAGTGACAGTGCCAGTCAGCTGGGTTTCACTGCCGCTGTTGGGAGCTCAACATCAGCCAAGATGTCAAGAAAAGTACCAGCAGTCCCAGGGAATCTGGGCTCTCCTGGCTGACCTCAGGTAAATCACTGAAATACCACCCAGTCAATACCAAATGCAGAGCCCAGAGACTTCATCCTGGTGGTGTCAACTGAGCAGCAGGGTGAGAGGGTTTATGGGTTTTTTAGGATTTTTTGGGTTTATGGTTCCTTTTTGGGGTGAAGAAAGTTCCCACACATTCTGAAAGCAGTCTATAACACTTCTTTCTATTTAAAACAGGCTCAAGATTTATGCAGATATCAAAATGAAATCTAATTTAAAAAAAAATTAAATCTTTTTTATGCTAAATTTAACCACTATTGCCCATGAGTGTTTCCATTGTGACTCTGAAGGGCTCTCTGCATGGACGCTGTGGAGGAACCAGCTAAGCCTGTGCTCAAACCCAGCAGCTAGAGGGAACGTGCCAAGACCAATACAAAACCCAAGTAAAATGGGCAGATTTTCCTATCAACCCACCCCTGGACGTTAGGGTCTATGAATGATGCCCCAGTGACACACTCACAAGCAACTGTGAAACTGTTTGCTCTGCAGAACATAAAAAGTATCAAAGTCACCATTTTGTTCCCAGAAGACAACCTGCTGTCTGGGAGATGACTTTCAAGCAAATAATCTAAGATATCCCAGTTAGCTGGCACTGGGGGGGGGGGAGGGGAAATAAAAAACAGGGGGTTAAAAAAAAAAAAAAAGCTTCACTGAGACTACAACCTTCCCCTCTCACACTTCCCTACCGATGAATGTCAGAGCTACCAAAGTGTTGGAGCTTTAAGCTCTGGGTGGCCTGAGTTTCCTACGTACAAATTAAGAAAGAATATGGTCATTAGACACCTGTTACACATTTGCTTACACAGCCAACTTCCCTTGAGTTCTGGTCTCTTATCAGCAACTGCCTTCAAATGCTATCAAAGAGCAGATTACAATTTCTTTTCACAAATATTAACGTACCACAGTTTTTAAATTAACAATTCAAGCATTGTTCCATACAACATCACAAATCCCCAAACGTTTCATCACTGCATTTGGCAAGGGGAAGGGGGACAGGTGTCTCAGAAGAGTCCTCCTAAAATCTTTTTGATTCAGCAAGAAAACTGTTAATTTACTTATTTTAACTAGAAAATGAGGGTTATATTCAAGCTCTAGGAACGAGTTCAGGATACGCAGAACATCAGACTGAACTATCATAGAGACCAAACGATCCTTACAGGGATTGAACATGAGAACAACTCCTGTAAATCTGTGATTTCCTACTTCATATTCTTGTTTACTGTGCTCATTTATATCACTCAAATACAATATCGTAATGCTAGAAAAAAAAAAAAAAATTATACCTACCTGTTACCTATGCATGCTTATATATGCAAGAAAAAGAAAATAACAGGTGAAATGCTTACGATATCCCCAAAACCCCAAAGCACAAAGATTACCGTGACTGTCAAAAGTCACCCAAAAAAGTCAGAAAGGTCTCCAGCTACAAGAAGATCAAGCCAAAGGGACAGGATGCACAATTAATTCTTTTTGGTGAAAGGTTACTTGATACATCATTTTTATGAAAGTTTTCCACATTCTAACACTAGGTTATAGTCAACCATTCAATAAATACGTTCCATCTCAACTGCCTGTCTGCTCCCTTTTGGGGCAGTACATTGTCTCTTGCCATTAATGTTAAGCCAGGTGTGGCTGACCTCCCCTCCTCAAAATGCCTCTTACCTTCTCGCCAGCATTTTTTTGATTATCAAATTAATTGCTAGGAAGCCATAAGCAGAACTACATCAACACAAAACCTGCACAGTCCCTGACCAGCAGTGGTTGGAAACACACCTACCATTTCTCAGCCCAGATACCCCCTGCCCAAAGTGTTCTCATTTAACACTCGCTCAGAAATCGTGCAGAGGCTGCCTGCGCCCGTCCAGCCACGCAAACAGAGCATCATTACTGTGCCACCATGCAAACAAGGTTTCAGTAAGCGTGATCAATTTT
This sequence comes from Grus americana, assembly GCF_028858705.1. Lineage (NCBI taxonomy): Eukaryota > Metazoa > Chordata > Aves > Gruiformes > Gruidae > Grus > Grus americana. Next base: position 154,130,049 of record NC_072853.1, read on the forward strand.
TGCCGACTCCAGTTGCCCTGGACAAGGTGGACTTTTCAAACATCTCTTATCATTCACTCCTTAATTCACCACATACACAATTTGCAGGAAAATGTATCATGTTCAAGACACAAAGTTTCTTTTGGAATAAAAGCAAAGGAACAGAAAGATTTCCTATACACTTTACACAGATCAATCTTCAAGCACAGCCTGTCATATTAATAACTTATTCCACACCTAAAGATTTAGTACGGACAGCAGTGTTAATCCAGAATGAATTTTTTGAGATTTACAATTCCTAATCAAAGACAATTGCATCCAGAACTGCTGTAACTAGGTGTGTTATCCATATGCTTTTTAAGTCTTAAAATTCTACAGAGAGGAGAACCTTACTATTTTCTGGATTATTGTCCAGAAGTATTTTTTCATTCTCACCACGTCTACTCAACCTAAATAATATCAAGTCAGAAAAATTCAAGCCAAGGTCAAATTATGAAGTTACTCGCTCCTGGCACTGCGCAAGCATGATGCCAGACTGCCTCACCACGATTGCACAGGTACGTCAGAAGTGCTCGCCATGCAGATCGCTTATTGCTAATCACAACCTGGAAACCATGACAAAGCAGGAGGTAATCTGAGAAGGGCTGACAACTCAGTTCTCAGAGGCTTCAAGTAATTCTCCCGAAGGACTGCTGCGTACAGCAGACACACACGTTTTTGCAGGATGGGAAATGCTGTTTTTCCTGTAAGTATGAAAACCATAAACTTAATTCAAATATTTTGAATAATCTTCCACCAGATACATTTTTTTCCATAGCAGCACAGTGGTGGTGAAGTAGATTTCAGTGTCAGCTTAATACCAGCTGCCAGATCATACATTCATATGTACACACATACTTTCATCCTCTCAGTTTAGGAATTACTTTGTCTCCTTCTCTTGTCTCTTTCTGAAGTGAAGATTTGCTCATTTGCTACACTGGCATAGAGAAAAAAAACCACCTAACTGCTATAAAAAGACAATCATTATGAAATTCTGCCATTGAAACCATAAAATTACTACATTACTCTACAGCAAGCACAGCAAACAGCACTATACATTTACTTAGAGACACTTAGAACCACCTCCTTACTACCTAAACATCGCCGCAGAAAATCTTCAGCAAATTTAAGTTAAAAGTAAGGTTTGACAGTGACTGTATAAAACACTCAGAGAAAGCCTGTGGACTCTGCTACTGTGTTTTCAACCACAGTATTTCCATATAATGGAAACAATCTCAGTAATTACGGCTACCTCAAGTCCATACCAGTGGCATACAGCAGAACTACCATATAAATACTAATAAATAAAAACCTCCGTGTCATTTTAAATCCAGGATTGGGAGCTTTGGGGACTAGGGGTCAGTCAAAGTCTGATTGCACCTCTTCAAATTGTCTTTTTAGTAAATACCTCGGCATATTTGAAGAAGAGTTACATTTTGATTTTTTCAGGTTTCCACAGGTGGGCCGCTTCTTTCCTGAACAAACCCACACCATTTGCAATGACATAACCTTTTCCTGGTGACTGGCATGTGTTTCTCCTGGACTCGCTACTGCAATCACTTCCAGGCTTATACTGCAGAATGTAATTGCCATCCCTTAATGCAATTTAACAGTTGGAAACCAGGACGCACTCCAGTGCAACACAAGTTACTCAGGGCCACAGTTTTAGAACACATCAAAATAATTAATTTTATGAACACTAACACTGATGAACAAATTCTGCAAACACTTCTGATCTGAACGGCCCGGTGAAGCATTCAGCGCTCCCCCAAGGGACACACTTTACTGTTCACTGGTTTACCTTAACCAGAAAGGCAGTTTTGGCCACTGCCCCCTACGTGCAGGTAGATTACCATATGCATTAACTGCCATATATAAATAACAGCTGGAATGCAGGCACGGCCATACCCTAGTGAATCATTTTACTCTTTTTCCAGCCAGATTCACAACTGTGTTACAAGAAGAATAATAAAATACAGAGAGAATGTGTTTGTTGTCCTCTCCCAAACCACGTTCTTCAGGAATCAAGTGGGGAGGTGTTGCAAACCTCACTTTTTTCCTTCCAGCAACTGGAATTCTCTCTGAGAAAGCTGATCTTAAAAATTTTCATGGGAACCACTTCAAATCATTCAATATTCTGGTCACAACATTCCTTCTGGTGCAGGTCTCAGAGAGCCCAGGAGCGAGCAATTGCCACAACAAAACTTCCAGATTCAGAAGTGTGAAGCGTGTCAGCAGGGCTGAGGGAAAAAAGCACACTCAACTGCTTGGATGGATCAGGTAGACTAAAGGGGAACGGCACTGCTCAAGTTCTCAGCCAACGACGGTCATATTGTCCCACAAACCAGTTGATTAAAAAGAAGTTTGCAGCAACAAGAAGAAAGTACAGGGGGGAAAGAAAAAGAAAAAAAGAGGACAGAAAAAAACAAAGCCCAACAAGTCGCCCATGGAGGGAAAGCCAAGTGTGCAACTGCCTGCACACCCACAGCCAGGGATTTCAACATGGGGCTGAGGGAGCGCAGGCGGCACTCGGGATCAGCCCGCCCCGGGCCGGCGCTCCCCGCACCCCGGGGCACCGCGGATGCCTCACGCACACGCGGAGCCTTCCCCACGGCCCCCCGGGAGCGGGGCAGGCGCGGAGGCTGCGCGGGTGGCCGCGCCGCTGCGGGGCTCCCCCGGACGCTGGTCCAGCGCGGGGAGGGCGGCCCGCGGGGTGCCGCCGGACGCCCCTGCGGCGGGCTCCCCTCCCACCGCCCTCCCCGCCGGGCCTGGAGGGCCGGGAAGCCTGGGGCTGGATTTCCAGCCCTCCGCGGCGACTCCCGCCCGGCCCGCGGCGCCTCGGCCCCGCCGCCCGCCCCGGGGCAGACCCGGCAGCGCCGGCCCCCGCGCCCCTTTCCCGGCCGGGCTGGGGCGTCCCCCGTACCGACACCCCCGGGGGCCGCCACCTCGCCGCCAGGCACCGGCGAACAAAGGGCCGAGGCCCGCCAGGCGCCCGCGGGGAGCCGCGCTGGCCGCCGCGGAGAGGCCACCCCGCCTTGCCCCGCTGCCCCCCATTGGCTCCCCTCGGCGGCGCCGGGCACACGCTCCCCGGAGGGCTCCGCCGCCGCCAGCTGCCCCCGGCCCCACTCCCGCCGCCCCAGCGGGGCAACCCGGACTTTCCCCCTCGCTTCCCTCCCCGCTCCGGGAAGCGCCATATTGATCGCGGGCGCCGCTCCCCGCGCCCCTCACCTTGGCGATCGCCTTCTTGTACCGGGTCACCGCTTGCTGGATCAGGCTGAAAACTTTCATGTTCCCGTCCCCGCAGGGCACGACCACCCGCGTCCTCCCGAAGCACACGGTGACTTTCATCCTGCGCGGCCGGGGGACTCCCGCGTCCCTCCGGCCCCGCGCAGCCTTCCTCCTCTTCCTCCTCTTCCTCCTCTTCCTCCTCCTCCTCCTCCTCTCCGCCCTCCGCCACGGCCGCCCCCCGGCGGGGCGCGGCGCTCAGCCCCCGGCCACCGCCGGGCTGCCGCTGCGGGTGCCCTGCCTCCGCGGCCGGCCCGGCGAGGGGAGGGCAGAGGGGCCGGTGCTGCCTTCCCGAGGGAGCGCGGCCGAGCGGCGAGCCGGGGGCCGCTCACATGCCGCGGCGCTGTCCGCTGCCTGCGGCCACCTGCTCGGCGCCTGCCCCGGCGCGCAGCGGCGGCGGGCGGGGCGGTGGCGGCGCTGCCTTCCCGCTCCGGAGGCGCGGGGCGTTGCAGCGGGGCGGGGGCAGCCGGCCGGCTCCGCGGGGCGCCGGGCAGCGCCGACGGGGCGGGGGGGGGGAGTCGCCCGGTCCTTGTCGGGGAGGGGGCCCGGCGGCCGGGGCTCGGCACCCGGCGGCAGCACGACCCGCCCGGCGCTTGATCGGAGCGGAGCGGGGCGAGGGGGGCGGCGGGGTGTCCGGGCTGAGCCCCGTGGGGTGCGGCGGCCTCTGCCTCGCTCTGCCCTGCCGGGGCCCCTGGCTGCGCACCCGCCACGGAACCGGCACAAGGAGCCCCGCGAAATCCTCGGCCCTGGCCCCCGTTGGTGCACCCGGGGCACGGACGGGCACTGCTTGCTGCCCCTTCTCGGGGCGCTGCCTGCTGCCACCCTTCCTCAAATACATGAGTACGGGGAGAGCAAGACATTGAACCAGAAAGAATTTGCGCTGCTGGAAACAGAAGGTTTCTCCTGGTGTTTGGGGAATGCCACCACAGACGCAATCAGATGGTCTTCATGGTCCTTTGAGTTTCTGTTAACACAACAGAACCAACACAGAGCGAAAACTGGTGCATCATCAGTAACATCAGCATCAATGGAACTGCTGAGCAATCTCCTGCTCAAAGCCGTCAGAAGTCAAAGGGTTTTACAGATACCACTCACGTTTTGTCATGGATTTCACTGAGGACAATGGAGTTGCACAGTTCACTGGGCATTCAGTGTGGCCTGACAACATACTTCTTTTGGGTAGGAATGGTGAAACAATTCAAATTAACTGCAGAGCGAAGGCAGAGTTTGGAGGACAGGAAGGCAGGGGGAAATAAAAGCATTGTGGGGTTTTTTTCTGAACTTACACACGGTACCGGTGAGATGAAGTCCAAGTAAGCTTTGTAGCACGTAACATCAACATCCTTCTGCTACACAGGGCACCTCAGCCCGTCTCTGGTGCTCCCTGCCTGGCAGTGCCTCAGCTGGCAGCCCGCTCGTGTTCCCCTAGCAGTAGCATTGGTAACTTCCAGAACTTCAAACCTGGTACAAATGGTACATCTATCTGCGGTTTAGTAGGTACACAGTTAAGGAGCAGAATTAATTATATTCTTAAAACATCAAAGGTGAAATTATTGCCCAGTTAAGTCAAAGGTAAGGTAAGAATGGCATCCCTCACCCTTTGCATTCTAGTTAGCAGTTTCAAATGAAGAAAATGAAGGAGTTGGATTATATTAGTTTGGCCCCATGAGTATCTGGTCCCATTTCACTGAAATCCATAGTATTTTTTCCACTAATTGCAGTTTTGGTAAGCTTTGGGACACTCACAAGATCAAAGATGAAACAGTCCACCCCTTGACCTCCAGATAATTCTAAGCTTAGATCTTAATTTTATTACCGTTACCCACCTGAGTTATCTGAACTAATAATATAGATGAGGATCTGAATTCTACATGAGAAATGGTACATCTGTCTGAAAGCAGGAAACCAGTGCACCTGCCATGTGACAATATTTTATCATATCCCCAGCGTTCACTTGTGTGGAACAGCAAGGCGGCATGCAGGAGTACAGCAAGGCAGAACTGAAATAAAACTGGAGCAAACAGTTTACAGCTCATGACTGAGACAATTGAGCACACTCCACATTTTTATGACCATAGCTCATCAAATTTATTATTGAAAAATGTTGAAAATTTCCATTAGCCTGCTGTTTCTGTACTTTCTAGGTGATCATAAGAGCTGCTGGGAACATACTGGGAGGTTGAAAGTGGTATAAAGCCTTGGTTTAACAGACATCACCTGAAAAACCTGCAGAAACAGCTCTAAAAATATGAAGTCAATAGAGACTCTTCCAGGACTGTCTTTAACAAGGAATTTTACAGTGGCATAGACTTTGTAATGTTCAACATTATATTTCAGTTGTCATTTGCATTTATCTGCTGAAACACAATGTTGCATATCAGGAACTTTACCACACTGCTATAAAACTCATTATTAGATACAGTTGCTGGTCGACAGTAATTATTTCACTGTTCAGTCACTGCTACAGGTTTTTCACGTTTTTCTGTGATTTAATTCCTGCTCTTGCTGTCTTTAGCAAGTTTCTTGGCAGTTTTCCCAGCTGTTCTAACAGTTTCTGGAAAAAAAGCGTAAAACAGTTTAGAAAGAAATATTGACGTTTTTTCTATTAAATGTGTAAAATGGGAAACTTCAGTAGTGGAGTAAAAAGAAAACAAGTTTATCCTGGGATCCGATTTAAGGCCAAAACTTAAAGACTCATGCATGAATAGCGATAGTACTAACAGGAGCAAGGACCTCTGAGATTTGAATTTCTTTCCTACTAGATACACACACACAAGTGATACATACATCATTATGAAAACATTTTGAATACAATTTACCAAGTATAGTGTTTGTTGATGCCTTAGAAGGAAGAATAAGCTTTAACAAACAAAAGTAACAAGGTCATGAGATTGTCCAAGGTCTAATTATGTAAGATAAATGAAGTATAAAACATTATTATAAGAGATTATGAGAAAAGGATTATACTAATCAGGAGAAAAATTGGCAAGAGTTGCTAGTTTACAAAAATTACAACTACTTTCCATGTACTTAATGAGAGGACACCATGTTGCAATATGGGTGGCATATATATAGTTCTGGATGTTGAGCTTTCCTGGGCTAATATACCGTAGAACCTGACAATTCATTTATTAACCGGTACGTTGTTGGAAGATTTCCATGAAGAGGCAATTATCTGTCTGGCAGGAAGAAGTAGGAGATGGAGCATGAGATGGAGAGAATCAGAGCTTGCGATTACTAATAATATTCAAGTTCTGTTCGAAACGGCCACCAGGTTGAAATCCCCTGCGTAGATACTGCAAACACGCAAGGAGTGAGAATCTTGCACTCTAATGCAGATTGCCAAAACTCAGTTTTATCTGAGTGTTAAAACTCTTCAGGCAGTGGAATGTTCCTGATTTCTAGAGCTATTTCACAGTTTATTCTGCATTTATACTCTAGATGGAAGAATTGTTCTGGAATAATTCTGCTTGTGTTCAGGTATAGTAGTCTGCTCATGGCATATATTCCTTGCTCTGACAAGAAAACACTGATTCAGTGTACAGTATTTTTGAAGTTCACGCAATTTTAAATATAGATGTTTCTTTAAGCCAAGTTGAGTTAATTCAGAACTGTGGAAAGACCAGTGTCAAACTGAAGAGCAATAGTATTCCTCAAAGAATTAAAGTTTAAAAAAAGTTGTCATCAAAATCATACAGAAGTCAAAATTAAAAATAAATAAAAATTGAATTGAGGTAGCTAAGTTATATGAAGCAGACAAAAAACCCCCAAAACTCTGGCACCTGATAGGAGTTCAAAGCACCGTTTGTAAAAATGACTTGGGGAATATAACAAAACACTACCAGGTTTTGACGATTTAAGATACTGACCTGCTGTAACTCTGCTCCTGCTCAGTTATTAGGTAAAGCCTTAACTTGTTTTTCATACCTTCAGAAATCTGACTTTTAAAGTTCTAAAACATTTACATTTTACTCTAAGTCTGTAATGTTATCGAATTAAACATGCCTGTGACTATTTGAGATCTTTCTGTGGATAACTTTTCAACTACAGTGTGGGTTGACTTCTCTGCCATTATATTCTGTGATTTTTTTCCTACGTACTGATGGTACTTCCACAAAGGAGCAAGGCAGTGGTTCCTAACATCTTGTTTTATGAATGAGACAATCATTAAAGCTTATTAAGTAATTGTGGCTAGCTCCGGCCTGGCAGAAAAATGAGGCTGGATAAAAAATTATTTTCTACGACTTCTCAAAAGAGGCTGGGATTTGGGGAATAGGGAGTCCTCAAATCATTAAAAAGTAATTACAGAATCATGCAGGTGTTAATGTCAGACTTAGGAGACACAGACACACAAAGTTTGGGAAGACAAGAAGAACTTTCTTTGTGGTATAATAGAAGGCAGAAATTGTAGCAAAGAAGAATCCATCACGGGATTGAGGGAAAGCCACAAGACTGTTGACCTTTCTGGGGGCTCCAACTTGTGCCTCAAGCAACTTCAGGTAGTGAAAAGGTGGTTAGGGTTAAAGAATGAGTATAGGTGAATTTATCACTTTTTTGTCTGTATCTATACTGGTCTTATGCTACTTTTTAAAATAATTACATTCGAGGGGGTTTAATAGTTTTCTTAATAACTTTCTAGTGGTTTTCAGCCATCATCAAACTGTTCAAATGGGAGTGCTTTCTCTAAGATATATCAAGTAATGGCTTCGTTATACTGAGAATTGGGAAGGCCTGAGCTAGAATATCGAGGCATTTTTTGGTGTGGGCATTGGAGATAACCCACAGGAAAGGAAGCAGAATCGTTAGAGGTCTAAAAAACAAAACACATGACCTGTACGGAAGGAGTGCAGATACTGGGGCTGTCCAGAGCACAGGAGGGAACATTGCCAGGAGATACCTGAACAGTCTGCATGTACGCTAAAGGTGCTACGGACCTATACCCAGAGCTATGAATTGCTATAAGGAAAACACGCATGCAAGTGGCTTTACCCAGCTCTCCTACCACATACTGTATTTATGCTATGGGCTGAATAGAATTATATTCACATAATGACATAGGTGAAGTTCTGAATGTCCCCATACTGCAAGACACATACCTAAGGCAGACGTTGGAGTTGACCATTCTGTATTTGTCCTTAGGGCTGTGGGGAGTCCACAGCTCTGTGCCCGCAGGGACCAGGAGCCACCATGGGGATTTGCGCTGGGAGAACAATCTGCTACCTTTTTCATGCCCTTCCACTGAAGGTGTCCTGCAGACTCCAGCCATGCTAGTGTGACCGATGCATTTGCTTTGGGGATGTGGGCCCAGTTATCCCCAAAGTCCACCACCAGTAACAGTTTCAGCAAGTTTTCCAGATGAAAGCAAAAGGAAGAAGGGGCATAGTGAATGTCAGCAGCTGAGACCAGGAAATCACAGCAGCATTTCACAGGATAAAGAAAAAACACTTCTACAGATTTGGAATTTTATCACTGACCAATTTCACAAGGTAACGGCAAACATTCAGTCATCAGAGCTTCCCAACAATGTTCATTTGAATTTTGTCTTAAACCTTTTAGAAATTTGGTTCTTTCCTAAAAATATCAAAGGTTACTTAACTTTTCAGTCTTCATCTACAAAAGCTACTTGGAGATATTTTGTCTCTGCTGAGAATTTATCGGATGTTTTCATTCTCCTTTCCTTCTTTCTGCTTGTTCAGAAGTTTGCTCTTTACTTTTCTTCCAGCCTTTCAGTTATTGATGAAGTTCCTGGCACAGATTTCCAAACTTTGAAACACAGAATACAGGATTCCAGCAACTAAAAAGGCTTGTGGAGTCTTTTCACTGACTTCTGTGAGCTTTGGATCAGGCCCTAGGGCCTTATCTACCCTACTCAAATAATGAATAAACTGTATCAACACAGAGCTACAGTACTGGGCTCTGTTTGTCAAGTACTTGCGAGAACTAAAACTAATTCAGATACTGTCAGAGGAACCCATTTGCTGAAGAGAAGCTGTGCCAAATTATTTGCCACAATCAGGTTTTATCTATTGATGAGCATTCCTGAAAAAATACCTTCCTGTGACATGAAGAGGAACACCCACGGGGTATGTTAGTCAAAAGGCCTATCAAAACATGATGGTAGATATATTCCACCATACAAAGTTATTCATGTGGTTTATAAGCATATTAAGAATATATTTCTCAGCTGGTGTTCCTCTTCAGGGATCCCTGTTTAATTTCTCACGCTGTTCTCACCCTTGCAGGACTGAAAGGGAATGGGATAGTGACATGACTTTCGATAAGTTACTTGATGATCGCAGGAAAATATTGATAAAGCATGAAGGGAAATACATCCTTTCCTCAGCTTCTCCCTGTGTCGATGGTAACAGGGAGGACCGCATGGGGTAAGGAAATTGCAGCAGAGACTTCCCAATTTGCATAGGAATTTAGAGGGATATAAATACAGACGTGTGCTTGGAACACGTTCATCCCTGTTACACATGGAGTTAAATGCACTCCTGCTACTCATGCTGAAAACACACGCTATCTATCACTCCTGTATAAATATTTGCTTCCGAACAAAGTCCCGTAGCACCTGCAGAACGGCTTTTCTAGTGCACAGGCCCGGAGACAAGTGTCAAAGCGTGAAGGACCAGCAGGGAATGAATTACACGGTTCCTTGTAGGGAGTGTGACCAGGATACACATGGTCTCCTTCACTGCTGCTGCAAAACTACTCTCTGACAACTTCTAAAAAATTCTGGATATGTGCTATGACCAGACTTGAGTACTTCTGAGCATCTGCAACTCCCTTTGGAGAGGAATGGGGCAAAAGCAGACAGTTGAAATTTGGACACTGCTTTTAAGATGATTCTTGGCTTGCTTAGAGAAGATGAAATAAAAAAAAGAATCAGAGGGAGGTGACACATGATCTTTTTCGCTCTTTGGTTTCTCCCGCGTTCCTTTCATGAACCTCAAAATCTCCTTTTTTCTCCTCCTCTTTCTCTATTTTATTCTCTTTTCCATACTCATTCCCACTTCTCCTTTCATCTCACATCCTTTTATTGCCTTCCGTTTCTCTTGTCTTCCTTAAAAGTATTTGCAGCTGCTGAAATCAGTAAAAAGAAGACTCAAATGAAATAGGAGAATCCCCATGAGCTAAAATACATGACAGACTGTCACATACTGCCAGTAATCTATTTTATTCAACACTGAAAAGATGATGACAGTAAATGAGTAAGTTTTCCAAAATTCAGTGCAGTGTTTTACAGCATAAGGATGTTTTAATTTTTCACAGAAGCAGCCGAACAGATCAAGTTGGTCTGCAAATATTTAAAATCTGTAATTGAAAGCAAATTGTCTTCTCCAATCCAAAACTGACTAACTAGCCTTGGCACAGGTACACATCAAGTCCATCGAGGTGCAACTAGCAAGAAGAGCTGAAATCAGGGGCAACAAAATCACTTTGTAAGATCACCTTTTGTTTTTTTAATCTGTTGTTGACTACACTAATGCATGGACCACAGCATGCCACCGGAGCGTCTCTGTGGAGAGCAGCAGCAGAGCAGCTTGAGAGCCACTGCTCAATGCCAGAAAAAGCCTTCACTCAGGTCTCATCTTGTTTCCCTGAGCAAAAAGACATCCTCTACACAGGCCTTCAGCAGCTGACATTCCAGGACTCACACACTTAGCAGCCTGTTTAAAGAGCAGGATTTCTTCCACGTTAAAATTACAGAATGGTCTTCTTCAGGAGCATACCTGAGCACAGGTCCTGCTGCTTTCTGCAGGGGCTGTGCGTTTACATTTGAGAGCAGAATTTAGAGCAGATGAACTCACACATCCAAACCAAAACACATAGATCAGCCAGACAAGATTAGCTCTACCGATCTTCCGGCTGCTTGGGGAATTACCAACTCAGGAGCCTTCTAATTTGCCAGTTCACACTGCGGCTCCACACTAATCCAGCTGACACTGCAGTTACATCCATCATGGCATCTGTTCTAGGATTTCGGTTTATCTCAGGTTTAATAGCTATTCCCTCGTATGGAGGTAAATGTGCATTTGATATGCCTCAGTAATATTTTCTACAGTTTATTTTCCCTTTTGGAAAAACAAACAAACAAACAAACAAACAAAGCTTCTTACTAATAAGTTATTTAGAACTTAAATTATATCAAGTCGATGAGTTCAAGGGCAGTGAATCACTAGTACAGGATATTGTTTAGAAAAGACAGTGGAAATAAAACATGGAATATTGGTGTGCATGTGTGTTATAACTGAAGAAACTATAACCACTTTCAAGGAATAAAAAATTGGCTGTCTTTCCAACACCACAGAAATTACAAATGCACAACCTCACCTGAAATCCAGGGAAGCCGACAAAGAGTTACTTACAGATAGGCTTTTGCAAGAGTTCGATAATTAAAATCTACTAGGGTCAAACAACAATTTTCTATAGGGGAAAACAATTTCTTCTTAACCAGTTAAACTGATAATGTAGTAGATAGAGGTGATTTATTTGACATATGGTTTTGCAAATGTGTTTTCTTTCTTGCAAGATTTATCAATAAGCTGCTGAAATTTTCCGATTTTTTCCCTACAGAATCCAATACCTACTCCAACTCACAGCTTGAAACAAGACTGCACTGAATGCTGCTTTCTCTATACTTTTTCCACCTGAAATTGATTTTAAAGTCTAAAACTACTGAGCAGAGACATGGACGGAGCCCATGTTTTTCAGCTCTTACTGTTGCAAAGTGCAGCTGCGATGGACACCGGTACATTAAAGCTGGAGAGAAACCATTTACCCTGTCTGGGGGTTTTCTCCACCTCGCTCCTGGAGGTTGCTGACACTCTGAATCACTGCAGTTCAGATCATGGTGGCCAAAGGCAACCTGAAATGGCCAACATACTTTAAAACACTGGCTGATAAACCGTAGCAGCTCAAGAGCTGCTTTTTGTGTCGCTGAGTTGTCCTTGTCAATGGCAGGACAGACAGCGGTCACCGGTTACAGCTTTGGGCTGCCTGTTTTGTGAGTCACCGTCCTATCTGTGAGGGCTGTCTGGTTTTGTCTTCCGAGATTAATAGCTTTGATATTTAGCCCTGCTCGTTTCAGCGGTACAGGGAGCCATTACACAGGCTCTGTTCGGGCTGGAGCTTTTCATACAGCTTTGAACTGCATGGTCCAGGCAATAGAGAAGGTGTTAAAAATGCTTCAGAGTCATCTGTCCAAGTCTAACTATCCAAATTTTCTGAAACACTGAATTCTCACCACCTACCATCTGTAGATCGCAGTCTGGTTTAGATATAGCAGGAATTTTTAGCATATTTTGTTAGTGTATTCTTGACCTCTGCCTATTCTCTGAGGTTTGCTCTATGTTTTGCTGAGTGAATAATTGTAAGCAAAGAATTTGGACAATTCCATATCTTTTTTTCTATGAGCGATGTTCTCTAAGGGACTTAAATGTTTTTACAGTGTACTCATTCAAGGAAGGGACTGTCTCTGCATATATTCACACGCTGAGATACCTGTACTTGGAGCACCTAGGAAGTATCAAAAAATTGGCAAAACATTTATGATAGAGATTTACCATACAATTTGATATTTTTTAAACAAAAAAAATGAAGTCAATACACTTAGCTTAGTCCATTTTTTTCTGAGAATTTCAGTTTGATCTCATCCTCTCCCTCTTTGCTCAGGCTCTTCTACTGATGCAGAAAAAAAGGGTTCCTTTTTTTCAGACAAGAAACACCTACTATGTGGAGATCCCGCCCTTCTTCTGTACTTCCAGGAACTCTGTTTTACACATAGCAATTCTCTGAACTTGTTCTTCTCTTGTGCCGACTGCAACTTTAAATTCCCGCAGCTCATCATAAAAATATTTTTTAAATTTTGCCCATCTTTACAGGACAGCTTCATATTCATAGTATCTTCTTGCATTCTTAATTATTATACAATGAATATACTTTCTTGCCTTTTTTAATGTCTCAAGCTTTTAGGATATGATGACTTTTTCTAACTTTTCTAGTTGCATGTTTCTCTGCTTCACCAGATCTTAATTTCATCTATTCCCTTTGTCTTTTTTTTTAGCTTTTTTTTCAACTTATCTGAAGTGATATTCCTTTTTCTATTTTTGTGTTTCCTCTTTGCATCTACTGATCCATGATATCTTCAATAATTCACAGCTGCTTACTAAAAAAAATCTTTTCATCCTCAATGCAAAGACAAACACATGCCCAACTGAGGGATGTGAGAGCTGCGTACATAAAGTCCTCGAAGGAGCTTCTTTTCACTAATGTTGCCTCTCTGACTTCCCATCCCTGCCGCAATTTCTCTTTCTGTCCATGTTCTTTAACGCAGCCTTTTTCTCCTCTGGCAGTTTGCTCCTCTCAATATGTTTCTTGCAACTAATCACCAGAGCTGAGAAATACCCATCCTCGCAGCAAGCCACAGTCCCACTTGGTCTCAGATTTCTTCAGCCACTAAAGAAAAGGTAAAGGTCCCCTTTAATTATGGTGCCCACAGAGGGGACACGAAACCGAATATCCAAACGCATGGGCTGAGCAAGGGCTTTCCCTGAGGCTGCACAGGTGGGAGCAGCGGGATTTGACCCTTGTCTCTGTAAATGCTGAAGGATAAACTCGGCCGCAGTTGTCACTATCATCAGGAGACTTTTTCTCACTGGCGCTGGTGGAACTAATTGTAAAGCACTGTCTTAGTGCGTGGGAGGCTGGAGGTAATTTTAGCGATGGTGAAGGGTGCCAGACTTATCAGACATGGAAGATGTTGCTCTAGATTTCACTTGTGTAGTGCTTTATACCTACGCTAACTCAGTGTAAAACACCATTACTAGTTTGACTGGGGAGTTTTGATTTAATAATCGTTAGCGTGCTTGTTTTGCAGCACTAACGACTAGGCAAAGTTTTCTCTTCACAGAACAGGTACTGTATAGGCAGAAGGATTAACAGTGTCGTTTTGTTGGTGTCTGCCTATTCTGCTGTGGAGTCGGCACTTCCATGTATCCAAAATTATTCAATATATCTTTGGTACCGCAACTAAGCAAATCAACAAGCTTTCTTATGCACCAAACCAGGGAAAGCCATTAATTTGTTATTGGAAAGCACTGCTGGAACACACTCAGCTCTGAACAGTCCTGTGTGGTACTTCCTTGGAAACAAATACACGGTTTTTAGTATTTATGGACTGTGGAAATGCTTAGGAAAAAACGCATGTTGTGTTATCTTAGTAACCAGAGACATGACAGTTATATAAATCCCTATTTATTTCTTGGCTCGTCCCAGAGTATTTTAACAATTGTTAATGTTAAATGAAATCCTAAAACAAATATGTGAAATGCAGTATATTTTTATTTCATTGAACTCTGTGGACGTTATTTAAGGGCAGAAGGACAACATATTGTTACTGTGCTCTATAGCTTCCACTGGTCAAACAGCAAGACCCAGCCATTGGTTCTATTTGGGACTGTCAGTCAAAGCTTTTCTTACTGAAGTTTAAGACATTTCAGAGCTACTGGTTTCATCAGTCATAGCAGACAACATTGGCGGTCATTTTCAGTAAAGGTATGCCCAGGAAAAAGCCTTCGGTCCAACACCCTTGACTTATAAGAGAGGTTGCACAGTAATACAACATTTCCAGCTGAGCTTTAGTGTCTGCAGTGGAACAGAATGGATCCGTCGTGAGCCTGATTTGCCTTCAAACTGCTGGAAAATTTGGCTCACTGTCACCAAGTCACGAGGCTCAGGCTCATATTCATATTTGAATATCTGCTCTGAGGATTACGCTGCCTACCAAGGAGTAACTAACACATCCAGGGAGTCCTGCCCTCCCTGGGAGCACACGTTCCTCTAGAGTCCAGCGCTTTGCTCCTGGAGCTGCCTAATCCCATCTACGCTTCCAACTTCCACCAGAGCGGACTTTCTCATCAGTCTTTTTATATAAGCTTTTCTCTGGTTTATTCTCACCTGATGACAAAAGAGTCCTGGTAAAGTACCGCTCTGCTTGGGAAAATACCGCAGAATGCTTCCCTGCCCCAAATGCCAAACTATTACCTCAAGTATCTCCTTTTTCTCCTGCAATCCAGAGAACAACAGTGATCCCTGAGGCTGACAGGACCAGCTTTCTTTCCTACTGATGTCTGTCTCTCTGGCCAAAACTCTTCTGCCAAAAGCAATGTGGACACAGAGTTTGGTCTCCCCTTGTCTCCCCTACTTGCCTGCTCCCACCTTGCCCTGGAGCTGCAATGATTTCTCACCTGACCGTGCTAATATCTGAATACAAAAAGGAGCTACAACTCCACTTTGCGACCAGCACCTTCCATTACATATGTCACCACCCAGAACAGAGGCTTGTGCAAAAGGATTAGTTTCCTTAGTATTATTTTGCGATGTCTGATGTGTCTAACAGAGGGACGGGAAGTTCATGAAGCTGAGAGAACAAGCGATAGAAGAACATAAAAATGTATGACCCTGAGAAAAAGCCTCACAAATAGGCTTGATTGAGCCTGAAATAGGATTTAGATCTGAGAAACTGCTGCTGCTTAAGATCTACCCTGTACTAATGGAAAATAAGGCTTTGATTATAAATAAACAGGACTGTGCCACAGACACACCTGATTTCATCACCAGTTTCTCCTCAGACCATGGAATAACCCACAGCACTGAACTTGACTGTTCATGTCAACCAGCAGAGTCCAGCAAGTTTAAAATATAGATAACTGTGCAAATAGGAAATATTCTAAGCAGTAGCCTGAATTCAGGCAGCTTTCAGATTAGTTTAAAAGACAAGTAACTACTTTGCTCAGCCCATTTTTGGATCCAAGCTGGCAAAAGAGAAAAAAAAAACCCCTCAGCTCTGGAAGCCAAGGGCAAAGAAACAATGCGGGGAACAAAATGAAAGTTACCTTGCAAATGGCAAGTTTCGGCTTGCTTCTAACTGCAGTAATAAGAAAGCAAAGTGATTCACTCTGGCAAAGTTTTCCAGCTTGGGGAACTTGAAGTAATACGACCGCCCACCAGAACTGCTGCCTGCGAGTCAGCTCGGAGTGGGGGCCAGGGGCAGGCGGAGAGTATCGAGGTGATACAGGGAACGTCGAAATGGAAAGTTCCCTTTCAGCAAAGTAGAGATAAATGGCAGCCTGCTGGGGAGGAGGGAGGAGAGGTAGTAGCAACGGTATTGCAATCTTGTAAAAATAAAATTGAGTAATGATGGTTTGTTCTGTGAAAGAAAAAACATTCTGCTCTTTCGCAGCGGCTGGGAGATGGATGTTCGTGCGTGCCACGTAGCACTGCGCCTTGGAGGAATTGTCAGGTCATGGTATAAAGTCTTCATGTTGTGAACTGTTGAGAGAAGGTATATTTTAGAGAAGGTATATTTTAGAGATGGGTAGGAAGGGTCAAGTGACTTACCTGTGGCAGGCTGGTCACAGAGGGGAAAAAAAGCCAAACCAAAAAACAATATTGGTTCACTGCCTGAGTGTGGTTAATATTTTTCTAGATGTTCAAACTGGATATCAGATTGCAGCTTATAAAAAGTTGGCCAATCATAGCAAGATTTAACTGAACTGTTAACATTTTTCAGGTACAGACATGTGGATACAACTTAAAAGGAAAGCTACAAAATAGCACATCTCATTATTGTCACTTAAATAAAACCTCCAAGACAGTTAATTATGTGTATGTACTTTTAACTTTGTCAAAATGTATGTAATAGGCAATAAATTTGATTTTCTCAACCTATATTTAGGTGGGCACACTAAACTTTTTTTCTTTTTTTTTTTTTACTATTATTCCCAAATCGCTTATCACCAAAATTGCACTTTGTCCCCAGGCATTTTCCTCATTTCTTTCTATTCTGTAATTCAATGACCACAAAATTACATGAGCTTAACTACAGAAAGATTAATTTTGGGTTGTAACTGTTTCATCTTGCTTGGGCGTTTCTCTTTGTGGACCATCTGGGCTTGATAGTGTGATAACCACAGTTCATTTACCTTTCTTAAGGGTAACTTATGTTTAGTGGTTTCAATCCTTTTCAGTATGTAGACCCCTAAAATAGTATCAATGGTTCTTTTGACCCTTCCATAAAAATTTGAAGCTTATTGACAATAAGCAGTTTTGGTTTTTTTTTTACTTGCTACTTCTTAGTGGTAACACCTCATGGTCCGTGGACCACAACGTTAAAGCTACTGAAAGCCTCCGTATCTTGCACAGACTTACTCCACCCGTTCTGCGAATGAGCCTGACTTAAACCTTGTGCTAATGAACAACACTAAAGCTGTGGGCAATGTATGAACTGCATATACGTATACACACACTGCATGGGACACGGGAAATGCATAGGCTATGTGAAATACAACCTAATAAAAATGGTATATAGGCGCTTGTATAATGGAGATATGAAGAAATGGTCTATGGCTGCATCCAAAAGTCAGATTTCTAGCTCCTTCCTTCCTGTAAATCTATAGGAAGAACTGGCCATGTTTGGGCCTAACAGTTCAGCAAGAAACATTTTACAGCTTAGGTGTACAAAACTTGACTGCAGCATGGTAGGACAAGCTCATGGAAGTGAGTCCTCCTCCTTCTGCAGCCTTCCTAAGCCTCCAGCCCTGAGCAAGGGTTTTCCCCAAGGGTTGCTCGTGCCCAAGGAAGAGGGAGCTCAGAACGAGCTGCATCCGCAGATATTGGGCGAGCAGCCTCATTTGAAAAAAAAAGAGTTTGAAAAACTCATACTTTGAAAGATCCTGGACACTAGCATGGAAGATTTTCTTCTCTGATGACATTCCTCTCAGATTTGATTTTATAAGTTTAGGCAGCTCTCCACTGGTACAGCTGCTGCCGGAGTCCTGCCAGAGGAGCCATAATTTCTTAATAGCCTCCACCAATGAGCTGTCGTGTTAACAAAACAGAAGATGAGAAAATGTAGTTGTAGAGCAGGCAGATGTAACCTGAGGCTAAGGAGGCAGCCGCTCGTAGCACCTTTTCTAACGTGGCCCCAGAGGAAACCTGGAACCGGCGTGCCCAGCAGCAGGTGGGATGTGACGCTCCCTTCTGAAACCACTGAGTTTCTGTCCACCTACTTAGACATCTAAAGCCTCAACCAAGCTTTGCCTGTGCGCCAAGGCCAGCCAAGGCAGAAAAGCAAACCCAGGGGACTTCACGTGTCCCATTCACTTCTGAAGAGGGGGCCCGACAGTAATACATTGACAAGACAAGCCATCAGCTATTCAAGATGATCAAGAGCACTGACATTTCCACATTTTCAGAGCTCTCAACAAACATAGCTAATTAAGTCTTGCATCATCACTGCAGTTAAACACAAGTAAGTATTCATCTCCCCTTTTGACAGAGGAGGAAGCCGGAGTCTGGGGGGTATTTAGGGCCACGGAGTGAGTCACTGGCAGAGCCAGAGCTATATTTTGAGAGCTGTAAGTTCCAAGATCACTGCCTTTTCATTTAAGTTATTAGATTGAAAAATGCTTCCTTCTCAGTGTGAATTAAAGGGAAGATAGAGAATATTCTTCCATTATCAGTAAGAACAGGATAACCTTCTCCACAATGTGACATCAACCATCAAAGTATTGTGACTAATTTGCAGTACGTGGAATCTCTCTCATTTGGGGGCGACTATTGAGGTAGGAGATATGAGAAGATGTGATAGGGAGGCCCTGGGTCTCCTGGGCATGGCTGACACACGAGACAGGGAGGGTTCATAAAGCGCCCTGCTTTCCTCCCAGTCCTTCCGTCGGTCGGCTGCCTCCCGCCCTGCAGGCATTAGAGCCTCTGGGCTCCAGTGAAGATTAGCAGCCCTGCTGCACGGGGAGCCTTCCAAACTCGGGGGAAACAGCTCCTACCCCAGTGTTACAAGAAGACACAACAGGTGGATGTGAAAAAGAGAACTGCAGAAATAAGTTATCAGTGAAATTAGCCTCACTCTCAGGCCTGTTTTTAAACTAAAAAAAAAAAAAAAAAAAATCCCATTTCCAAATATAATATGCAGGCACAATTTCATTCAAATTTATTAAATTTATGTCATAATTAGGGTTCAGAATAATCTAATGTACGTATAATTATCTATGGACAAAGAAGTAGGCGTGTGCATGGGCGTCTGAAGGCAATGACTTCTTAAAGTAAGTGTTGCCTAAACTAACCTGCCCCAACTTGTAATAACGCTTTTTCCAAAGCATAACAGTGGGCCAGTTTGCTGGGCGTAGCAAAACCAGAGAGGGCAAGTCAGAGATTGGAAAGGTGGCGTGAGCATCACTTTTATATCGCTCTAATGTTGAGGTTATGTTCTGAACCGCCTTTTCCCTTTGTGCTCTGGGAGCGTCTCGCAGTGCCATAAACCCAAAAGGTGCTCGGGAGCAGCATCCTGGGAGGGCATCTCCCCTGCGCGGCTCAGAGTAGCTCCGCTCCCTTTCCCCCACTGGGTCAGGAGCAGCTGGTAGCAACGCATCAACAGTACCCGAGAGCCAAATTCCTACAGGACATCCTTCCCAGAGATGAGCTTTCCAGGACCAAATAAATCAGCTTTGTGGAAAAATAAACCAGGCATATTGTATGAGAGGAAATGGGTTAATGTACGTGTTGAGTGATATCACTGCATAGAAATTCTGCCCTCTTTATCCTTTTTTTCTGCCTGGGAAAACAAACACTATATACAGGAAATTCTGAAAAAAGTGGTCATCACACTTACTAGCAAGCCATGACATAAGTTCATATTTTTACTTTAATAAAGTAATATAAATTTATGGAATGACCATAAATAAATATTACAGACAAATGTACCTGCTGACAGTTATTCATGTTTCCATATTTAGAACTCATATCTAAACTAAGCATCTTTCTCATCAGCTGAATATCATCACTGGGTGTGATCTGGTGTTTTCTTCACTGAAGACCTGCAAATGTTGTTAGTTCTAAACTGACTAATTCAAAACTAATTCAAGGTGCAGTTCTGTTCCCAGCGGCACCATCTAAAAATCAGTATTGCAATCAGAATACTTGTTTGCAGCTTAATACCAGGAACCTGCAAGCAGAGTGTGGCCCAAGCTACAAGATAACAACACATAATACCAGCTAGATTCAAATGCAATAAGCAATAGAATAATAATTCATGGTCAAAAAGCACCTTTGACTACCCTTTTTTATTCATTATTGTGTTGCACATGTCCTTTCTGTTAACGTTTAAATAGCACTTTTATGCTGGATGCTCGTTGTCCTCCAATCCACACATTTTGCTCATTCCTCATTTTTTAACTCATAAGCATTTTGGAAATATACTGCTGTAACAAGCAAGACTAAGCCAATACATATGTATAGGAACATAAAACCAGCCGTACTGTGTCAAGAACCAATATCCATCTAGCTCACTATCGTAACTCCAGAACTAGGAGCAGATGTTTTTGGGAAAGACTACAGAAGAGAGAGTATTTTTAGTGTGAATCTCCACATGGTATTTCTTCCCAGCTTCCAGCACCACGTTAAATATTTATCTGACTTATGTGATATTATATATTTCCATGTTTCCAGATCTCCCAGTGCTACAGTATAAAAAGGACCTTCTAGTAAAGAGTAAAAACCTTAAGGCTGTTCTGAATTAGCCCATCTGCTGTCATTCTCATCACCAAATTCTGTGTTGTTCCTCACATTTTCTTCTGTCCATCAAAACAATCTGATTAAGAGTCTGGATTAGTGTTCATAAAACGCTGGGAATACTGTAGAAAAAAGATCCTCGGGGCATGCTCACAGTTACCGTGTTATTTATACACGCAAACCTCACAGCTAACACTGCACATAGACATCTCATACCGAGTATCAGCCCAGTGACCTTCTGCTCCAAGGCCCAGGGGGTGAAATCCTTGGCTGGTTTTTTATTCAATCCTTTGACAGAGATGGTGTTTATGTCTCAGGGTCCTAAAGTTTAGCCTGTGGAGATAAGGCTGTCTCTCATTCAAGAAAATACTGTCAATCTCATTGAGGGAAACAAATAGAGGAGTTGGCCCAGTTTATAACCATGTGTTTGCTTGCAACGGCACATTTCTAGGAATGCAGTGGCTTACTGCAGATCACGGCATTCAAAGAGCTACAGTAAAGTGGGATTGCAATTCCAACTTTCCAAGCCCCTTGGTTTTCTTGGTAGGAACGGGGTCAGCTAACACCCAGCGGCAAGGCACGCGCAGGCGAAGCGGTGACAGGCTCGCTGCCACCCGATGCTCTGACAAACGCTCGGCATTACAGAACAGCTGCCCCGGAGCAGGCAGGGGGAACACCCCACACCCCCTCCTTTGGCCCTGCGGCTCCAGCTGGCACCTGCCTGCAGAACTCCTCTTCCTCCTGCCAGCCGTTCTCTGTGCGTGGAGCCCGAGTCTCTCTGGTTCTACCTGCTGCCGTCGCCTCTCGTGATTTTATCCGAAAGCCTTCGTGGCGGGTGATGTAGCTGCGGGAAGCTGCGTGCTGTTGCCTGCCCACCCAGAGCTGCTCTTACCCTTGGTGCCACCTCCCCAGAGAGGTTTCCCCGCAGTGCTCCCGCAGTGTCCCCCCTGCAGGGGGGTTAAGGGACATCTCTGGCCCCTCTGCGGGGCTGAGGAAGCCCAGAGATAATCCTGGTGGGGCCAGAGCCTCGCTGGAGCTGATCCCAGCCTCTGCCCATCTGCTTTCCCGGGCCATTTCAGAGGAGGATGACTCCAGAAAGAAGCAGAAGGGCTTACAATCTAGTGAATGTAACATAAATAAATTTCAAGGACCACATCTTCTCCTAAGTCCTCTTATCAAATTTGTTTGTCTTGTAACATTTCAGTTTGTATCTTTATCACGTTATTCCTTCCGATTACTCTGTGAAAAAGCCTGACATCAATGAGTTCTTTAAACCTTGGAGATTTACTGCAAAATTTACCTTCTCAACATCATCCGGCTGTTTTGGAACATAAAATACAAATTTTGCTGTGATTGGATACGATTGTGAAGAATGATCTCACTCGTTAGAGAAATGAAAGCATGAAATGAAGCGTCTCCTGTCTCCTGAACTGACTCCGTCTAAACTTTTATAACATTGTGCACACATTATAAAGCCTCTCATAGACCCTTGCCGAACATAAGTAATTTGTTGTATATAGAAGTTTTAAAATCAGACTGAAACTAAACCTTTTTTTAATCTAATGGCAAGTCCTACCTCTCTGTGGGGATTTGTTTCTAAAGGAGGATGCCATGCGTACACCTCTCTTGGTATAGACGGTCAGGTGGTTTCCTTAGCCAGCCGGGTTTTCTTTCCTACTGTTTCTCCTGTATCGTTGGCTTCTCTACTGTCCATCTGCCATGCCAGCAAACAGGCTTTCTTAAAAAGGGTTTCTCCTTTGCAGCTTTTAACATCAGGAAACAATTTCCATCATACTTTTAATTTTCCATCTCACTTTGAGTCCTTCTAAAAGATTATTTTTCCCCCCTCTCTCTTATACAGCAAGACTTAATTTCTCCTCTGTCACTGTTATTTTTCAGCCTTACCGCGCTGTTTGCTGTAAATCGCATTCTGATGAACTTCTGCAACGAACAGTGCAAGAAACATAAAAATATTCCTTCACCCCTAGATTTTCTGTGCTCTTCCTTTTTATTATTACTGCTCTTCTTTTTCCTGTAAAGTAGCATGTTTGCCTCCTGCTTTTGCTATGCAGCTACGCATTTCCAAAATGGACCAAGATATCGTGCATCCGTTCCACAGCCACACAGAAGAGGCCTTCTGCTGGCACACCATGAAATGCATGGCAAGGTGCTCAGGGGTGCAGCTAGCCAGCCTAGCGCTGATTTGCCACTAGAAGACCCCTTTGAATTGGAAAGGATTCTTTCCTTATGATATTCCAGTGTATTTACAACCAGTAGCAACAGCTGACACTGGGTAGAATCTGGAGTGGACTCACGAGCCCCAGCACTACTTGTTTAAAAGCAACAAAAGTAGCTTCGGTGGATGCTGATGGGGGATTGCCAACGCTGCTTTCTGGCACCCAGCTCCCCTCTGCCCAGCGCCGGCTCTCCAGCTCCGTGAGCGCAGGAGACAGGGTGGCACGGAAGGTATTGCCTAAGGGTCTTGGCTAGGGAGGGCTTGGGGTTGCATGTATTCTCAGCTGCATCTTTTCTGCTAAACACGGGGTACCTGGTGATCACTGAGCAAAAGATTTCTCAGGAACTCCTTAAAAAAATCCCAACTTTTTGTTAATACTGCGAAGGTTTAAAGAAACCTGACTGAAGCAGAGCATGGGCAGTATAGCAGTCTTCGTTCAGGAGAAAAATGAGAAAAGCTGTTACCTCGGGCAGGTGGTGCCCTGGGTGGAAATTTAATGATATAGGTGGTGATGAGGAAGGCTGTGGGAGGGAGATGAAGGTTATGGCTTCGTGGAGGTGTTTCTGGGAAAAGCAAGAAAGGCAGCAGAAAAGCCAGAATGAAATAAGATGAATGCTCTTAACTTAGCACAGAAAGAAGGCAACAGAAGTCCACACTGACCGGGGGGCTGGGAGGAGGAGTACTGAGGGTGCGCAAAGGAGCCACCTCCTGTTGTTTCATCCTAGTGCCTTCCAGAAAACATAATTTTGGACACGATTTCCATAAATAAAAAATAATATCTCAAATATATGTAGCTTCTCTTACTTTTGTTTCCAATAAAAGGAAAAACTAAGAACTTGAATGTTGACTATGGACTGAAAGGGCTGCTAAATAAACTAGGCACACCTCCCCCACTGGAAAATAAACCCCACTATTCCATATAGCAGTAAAAGCATCACCAGTAAATGCAATCTGCAACAGAATTCTTGATTAATTCTCATGAGTTTAGACAGGTATGCAGCCATACTGCGAGCACAGCAACGTTAGTGTGAATCTGGAGAACTCCACAAAAGCTGACAGATTTCTCAGTTTCACATGTGTAACTTAGTGGTTAATGATTGTTGGGTTTAGGTTTCTTTCTCCGAAAAAGCAGCAGCACAGAGAAATTAATCCCATAGGCCCTTCCTCCAGACAAGCTCCCCTTGGGTAAAAGGCACCCTTCACAAAACTTGCATTATTCTCCCAGGGCTGCGCTGTGCTTCTCCCATGCCCAGCTACGGCAGCTGCCTGACCCTGCCGCCTGCCCCTCCTTACCTGCCGGTGAAATCATCCCCCCCTTTACACATCACCTCCGGGTGACATATTTACATTTACCATGTAAAAAATAGTGACACAGGCAAACATTTCCACTTCTAAGATTTGATTCTTTCACTTAGCTCAATCGAGCAATAATTTGTAGTTTTATGGTTTAAGCTTTTATTTCTTTCCATTAACTTGAACTCATTTCAATTCCAATCTGAACTGTCTACATTTCCTCCCCTAACATCTCTTTTTTTCTGATGTTTGTTTACCATGAAGAACCATTAAGCCATTTGTACAGTCTATATATACTACGTTAGATATAACTGGTAGCTATATAGTGATAAATTTATAAACAGCAAGTCCAATAAATTCATGAGTAGGGAATGTATTTTGTCTTTCCCAATTATTTGTGAATGAATCTGCTTGAAAATTCCCAAAAGACACTAACACATGTAATGAGAAATTGTATGTTTTATGTGCACTGCTTTAGGTTTTTTCCCTCAAAGTTATTTCACAAACACTCGCAGATTGTGCAACCGCGTAGTTCTGTAAGGAGCTGCCCAGCTCTCCAGAAACGCTTGCTCTGAAAGTCTTGGTATGAAAGACAAGATCTTCAAATGCAGTTGGCAACCAAGAGGCTCTTACTAGGATTTACCAAAAAAAAAAAAAAAAAAAAAAAAAATCTGAGTAGATATGTCCAGAGAGCACATTTTCGTGAAATAAAATAATTAAATACGAAGTAATTATTGTGCTGCATAAGCACTCCCATGCTTTGCCTTCACTGCAAAGCGCTGATGCTTTCCTATCACGGTATCACTCCTGTTACAAAATCTGTTACTGCAGATCCAAGGTGACCAGTTCCAGGTGGCCCCAGCTACGCTCAGTGTCTCTGTCAGGTTCTACGTGAGACAGACATCGCAATATGGAGACGCACCTTCTCTGAAGGACGTAGCTGGAGGGAGGGTGGAGGTAACTCTGATGTTCAGCGCTGCTGATAAGCAAGCCCCATGTCACCGTTACAGGCAAGAATACTCCGTACTGATTGCTATAGATCTCAGCATAATCCTTTTTATCAACCCTGGAGAACAACGCACTGTTTGGTTAGAATGAACATGCAAAACCTGTAACAATTTGACATTAAGACAATTTTCTATGAGTGCAGGTGGATACAAATATTTTCCTAAAGGAAATGTTGCAGACACGTATGGACTGTATGAAACAAAACTTCTGCACTCAACTTGCTTTTCATCGCCACTCCCTCGCCAACGGATTTTACAGGACCTAGGCAAGCACCAGCTGCTCCCTTCATCCGTGTTACGAATATACTCTCCAGTGGTGAATAAGCACCGTCATCTTCCTGCATTCCAGAAACATGGAACGTCTCTGGTGAACACGCCGACAGCAGGAAAATTGCTCGCAAGGCCTTGCCAGCCCAAGTTCAACTGCTGCCTGCTGCTTTGGCAAGCCGGCTGCCGCTTGGAGAGCAGCACAAGACGTCCCTCAAAGTTTGGAAAAAAAAAACAAAAAACCAAACCAAAAACCAAAAACAGAAAAGAACTTTTAAATGCTAATACTAAAGCGAATTTGCTGATCGGTTTGTTACACAATAGTTATGTCTTGATTGTTAAATAAAGAGTTGTTCTGGCTTGTCATTAAAATAAAAAAGCAGACATTTGTGATCTATTGAAAGATCTTTAGTGACTGTGATGCCATAAGCTGTGCCAGAAAGACCTGATGGAGCAAGGACAGTTAGACTGCGTGTCCGTGCTGAGACCGGCGCTGCCACTGCCTCCTCCGGACTCCCAGTCTCTGCTCGCCGGCTCTGGCCATCGTTTTACGGTGGATTCAGTCAACCACAGACAGGTGAAGTGGAGCATGACGGTTCACAGAGACGGATGAGCAGATCAATTATTTAGTGTTTCTGTCCTGGAAGACTTCGCTCAGCCTCAAATACCCCTTTGCGTTGGCGGGGAGTCCATCTCAAATCTCTGTAAGATCTGACTAGGTGAGCACTACCCGTCCACATCTTTAGTAATCAACAACTCGGAGAAAAGCAAATGCCAATAATGTGGTGCAATATGAAAGTACTGATTTTAAAAATATATTATTAAATACAGGATGAAAAAAAGTACAGTGCCCAAATCACGAGTCAACTATTGGAAAATGTAATCCATAAATATTTTTAAACATTAACATCTTGTGCTACTATTGCTATTAACTGTCAGTGTTATTAATGTTAACATCTTGTTATTACAGCACTAAAAGACAATTCTAAATCTTAAGATACTTACAGGTGTGTGTCTGAATTCTTTAGGTTTTGCATTTTATTTTGCTTAACAATTAAAACAGATTCACTTTTGAATATAGACCACTCTCATAAAGCCAGTTTCACACTCTGACTTCAGCAGCAGAAATAGCAGCAGTGTCTGAGCTGCAAGTTTAAACTTAAACAAAAACATTTTTCCTAAAGCTTCACAAGAAAATGTCAAGGAAACATTTTTCCTATGCAGTCAGTGAAATTCATCCCCAGTATAAACCCATCGGCATTATTAACCAAATATATGGAAGGAGATACAGATTATCATGGCTAACTTACAAGAAGCAAACCAAGAAAACAGCATCACACCTGCAGAATCAGACTTCCTCCCTCTCAAGCCTGTAATTCCTTATCTCGTCTGTACTTAATATTCCCTCCTTCTAACTGGCTATTTCCTGGAAGCTGAAAACTAGTGAGTTTCCTTGCTACTCTTGCTACATGCTTTAAAAAGGCATAAGGATTGAATCTAGCTGGGTAGTTTGCTTTAACATGTTTTTCATAACAATAAACATATTTCTTACTGTGATACAACGGTTTAACCATTTACTCAAGTTGCTATGGCTTTCTGTCGTGATGCAAGACATACTTTTACTAGCAATATGCATCCTGTATTAATATATTTTACTTAATGACATTTAAAAACTCCTTTGAAAGGACACACATGCCACATATTAAATACAGTGACTTGCTGTGCGCTGTGATTATTATTGCAAATTGTTTCTCGTTGTCCTGGTCTCGCCCAGGTTGAGATGAGCGGGTCCTGCTCTGCGGAAGGGATCGATGCTCGCCCTGAGGCATTCACGGCGCGGCCACGCAGGGTCGGACAGCTCGGCCAGGGATGGGATCCAATTTGTAACGGAGCTCTGAATGCAGACGGGGTTAGAACTTTTTTAAATAAGTGTTGGGAGAGAGCATTTTAGAAAAACAAAAGTATCTATCTCCATAAAAGTGAGAAAACCACGAAGGCAGAGAATTTTGTAGATGGGTGAGAGGTGGGGACGACAAAGCTCCAGGGAAGATACAGGGGAATTAGGCAGAGCTCCCACCGTTAGACACAATGGCTTAAGATGCTATAACAACTTTCCTTGCTGCAGCGAACAAAGTTTTTTCCTTCTAATCCTTCAGGCTCCAGGTCAGATGTGGTGACAGCTGCTCATGCTATGACGCAGGGTCAAAAGAATTTTGAATATGGCTTCTTTTAACTCTGAAAAAAGCCTCCATTCTTGAAGTAGCTTTCCTTTCTGGCCACCTTAAACGGTTGGTTGCTGCACAGTTTGCACAGCTGTGAAGGTCTCAATTTTAGACATGTTTTAGATAGCTACTGACTCCGAGTGGGGAGAAAGGGGGGAAGCAATGAATTTTCAAGAAAAAAAATGACAATAAACTTTGATTCCCACTTTTAATGTATTCTTACGCTGGTACTTTGGCTTAAATATCACTAAAGCTGATAGGCATAAATGCTACCTTCACGTCAGAGCATGAGAAATGTAAGAAATAATTAGGTTCATTCTCTAGCAAACATCACATACAATAAGAAAACTCCCATTAATCAGTGACTCCTGCTTGTCACATATTGCCTCAAACTGGCAGCCGCATGGAAAAGAATTACAGCCTATTAGGGAAGAAAGTCATCCTTGACAAATCTTTCTCCAGAAGTCAAATCTCTCAGCTTTCAAGCAAACCCTCAGTCTTTCAAACTTTTAAAAAAAAATAACAAACCAGAAGTGGAGCACTGGAAGGTTTACAAGAAATGTTCTTCATTCCTCAATCACCAGAGTTTACATCCAGACATCCAGTATGTGATGCACGCCATGCAGCGTACCAGAGGTCCTTGGAGAGCACACACGGATGAAACCTGCCAACCACTATGTACGAGAGTGAACTCACAAGAATTATAAATAAAAAAGCACAGTTATCATTTAACAGTGCAAAACAATAATTCCTTCTCACATCTCAATCCTGATCCTCAAGGAAAATTTACAAAATACTTAGGTTTAAATATTATTATTATTACTACTACACTATTTAGTATTAAATAGTACAGAATAGAGACATTGGGTTTATGCTCATTACACTTCTCTCAACATCTCGTCTCCTGCTGACTTGTCTCTGTTCTGCAAATGCTTTCTCTCTCTCTCAATCTGTCACCTCTGCTGCTACTGAAAGCTCTCTGCTAACATCTCTTCTCCCACAAATGGGCTAATTGATTAACATAATTACAGATTACTTTTTCTTTTATTTGGTTACTTCAAAATGACCTACAGAACTTTACTTATTTTGCAGTACAGTCCCATTCTGAGGGAACAGTCAGTTCAGGAATGGGGTGAGGAATGAGTAGCTCTGGAAGGGTGAAACAATCCTACTTCTGTTTTGGTGTTGGTCAAAATGTATGAGCAGCCTGGGAGTAATGGTTTCCAGCGATATCTGCATCAGACTTACTGGAATGCTTGCATACCGGAAAGCCTGACCATGTTTTACACCAGTTGGTCTAATAACGCATCCTACCTGCCCTTACAGACCTTCCTTCTTTTACAAGTTAACTATCAGAGCTACAACACAATTGCTATAAAAAAGTGAAAGAGTAAAGAGGTAGATTGCGCAGGCACCAGAAAATAAATAGCCGGCTCCATCGGGGAGGGTGTCAGGGAGGAGGCAACAGGAACCCCCAGCTGAGCAGCTGCACACCGAGCCCCTACTCCTACCTTGTTCGGGGAAAGAAGCTGATGTGCGTTGTGAAATATTGGACCACACACACACTCAATTACCTAGGGAAAGCACACAAAAGACCCCAGCTGTTAGACAGCGCATGCTACGTTACACTGAGATATGCACAAGATCGCCATGAAACTTAGCCGACCTCTTAAGATGACCCAGTCCCTTCCCAGAAGTACTGACAGCCTTGGAGACGAACTCTACTAATGGAAGCTTTCACCCTTCATCTCCTGCCCGTATTTCTGCTGCTGTGACGTGTCATGAAGGCCAGATCGAATCTGAACTCATCTGAACGCTGCCCATCTTCCACACCCGTAGCGCTCCTTTTCAAACTCTTTGTGGTCATCTTAAGTTTCCTAACAACCACCTACATTTTGACCTGTGATACACACTGAAAAAAATGTATTTTATGTAACAAGCAATGGAAAAAGACATCAGTTAGGGGTTTCTTTGACAACCACCAGCTCTCTTGAAATGGAAAGCTAAAGATACTCTGAAGAGCACCGTCAGCAAAGGCCACGTCGTGAGCACGGTGACAACTGGAATTCCTGTAGCAGTTCTATTTTGAAAACGTGTCTGATGGGAACGCCTCCGCCGCTGCCAGCACAGGCTGCTGCTGCCTGGGTTAGACACGAAAAGCAAGAAAATGCAAAATAAAATTTCAGAAAGGCAGAACTTCAAAAAAACACTTTCTTTTGATGATTTGCTGCTTCCAAGCACTGAAGACAGATGTTGGGTTTTTTTACTTGCTTCACTTACATCTGTTGTTATATTTCTGTTAGGGTACGATCATCAGAATCAGAGCCTGCTGTGCAGTGGGCCCTACAAACACATTTTGACACACAGTCCCTGTTGCACAAAGCTGACCCTTTAAGATAAAAAGATTTGAGATGATTGAGTATTTAAACCAAATAAGCATTACTCTCTGTCCTCATATAAATCATATATAGTAGCTTCTTTCATTTGTCCTACACTGTTGTTACTCATTGTTTCCATACAAAGATGCATATAGTGGAGAGAGGGTTCTCATCTTGCTGATGAACTGGGGGAGGGATCTTTGCATATAGAGACAAATATGAAACAAATGTGTGTATATATATACATACACACATCTCTCTATCTGAATAAAAAAAAAGGGCAAGTGGGTGGAAAATGAAAGTATCACTGGTAAAGTGAAGGTTATGGGTCAAGACAGGAGAAGATAACAGAGAGGAGCACAACGCTGAAGGGCATTTAAGGTGAAGACAAGAAGCTTAAACCTTGTATGCTGAAATGAGAGAGACATCAGGAAGGAACGTGCCCAAAGTGACAGGTGAGGAAACACGCTGTAGGAGCCATGCACCGTGAGGGCTGCACAAGGGCTCCATTACGTCGATAGAGGCTTGGAGGTGAAGTTCAATGGCAGAGTTCTAGCTGGGCTCGTAATCCGCAGTGCTGAAAACATTCATCCAGATTCCCACATTCCTGTTCCTTGCTGCTGCCTCTTGCTTTGCATTGGCTCTGGGGCTCATCGGACCCCGCCATCAGAATACTCAACTCACTAAAAAGGCGGAAAACTAACTCAGCAACAAGAAGCGGAGAGCTTTCTGCCAGGCTGAACCCGGGGCCTGGCAGGCAGCAGAATGGGGCAAGGGAGGAGAAAGAAATAGGGTGGGAGTAGGCAGGAGAAACACTTTCCCATTTGGGTGCTGAACAGACGTTAAGACTAGCTTAGCAGTCACACGTAACTCCATCTTGAGGGGAGGAAGGTTACAGGAATTGAGGCAGGACGCTCAGATAAGGATTTTGGTAGTTTGGGCACAAAGAAGAGGAAGAAAGTTGTAAATATTCATAAAATTAATTAATGTCTGATTGGTGTACACCTTCAAGAGGGAGAGAAGACTTAAAGATCGCTCCTAGCTTTTAGACTCCCAGAGCAAAGTTGACAGCAGCAATCCCAACAGCAGCAGCTCAGTTTTGACTCTCAAATTTCAGTAGTAGTAAGAGATTAAGAAAACAAGCCAGAGGGAGAACCGGGGCAACTGATAAAAAGATAATTAGTGAAAGCCATGATTAGTACAGGGAAGAGAAAGATGATCATGAGGCAGTCAGGAACCAGTCCATCTGACTGCTTTTACATCACCTGTAATTCAGCACCTCAGCTGGAAGCCAGAGGAGGACTGGGTCACGAAACCACAGTGGACAAGATGCCAACAATATGTCCATGGGTTGCAGCGTAAAAACACAGCTGTGGGTGGTTTTTTTAAACATGAATCTTGTATATATCAATCCAAGGTATTCCTACATCCACAGATAATCTGGAAGAAAGGAGGCATGCACCTGGATATTTGCTTAGTACTTATCCTGAAACCTAAACCCACTAGTGTATATCAAAATTATCAACTATTTCACAGTTGATCATTCAGAGCAGGTTGTGAGAACCTGGACCCTGTAATTCAGCCGCAGGCTGCAACATCACCTCTCTGGCATTTTGGCTGTTATTGCCGGATAACACTAACTATGCAATACTGAGCGGCCCATGGATTTAGACAGAAGCCACCAGCTACCAAGCGTAGCTTCGAGCTGCGGACTGTCCCCCACAGCAGTCCAGGTTCCCTTAAGCCATGCCCTGCACACAGCAACTGGTACACCGCAGCTTTTGGTTACCCATATACAGCGGTGCAGCAGGCTTGGCAAAAATGAGCATCTAGAGACTATAGGATATGAGTTATGTGAAAATAAATGATCTGGCTGACAACTGTGCTTACCTTCAAATTAATCACAAATGTTTAAATTTGAATATTTTCAATAATTCTTTGGAGGGTATCAAGATCATCAAGTCAGTTGAACTGCAAGCTGCAGGGTCTCTGGTGAGCAATTCCAGGTTATCTCAGGCAGCGTGACGGCAGCGGGGGCAGGTGAATTCTAGCACCCTCTGCTTTCCATTTGTATTTGATAAAAGATCGTTTTATGACTTCTGAGTCTTCACAGTGATGCATAAGCAGAATGACACTAGCAGAGAGAATTCAAATACTAAATATTTTTGAGTAATCACTGAACATGTACTCCCTAACTGCAGACACGTTTTATAGTTTGTTTGTTTGTCTGACTATATCAAAGAGGTCTGATCTCCCACATGAGGGTTACCCTACTACGCCTTATCTGCTGTAAATTTTTCTTGCTTGTTTACTGTAGTGCTTTCGGGGGTTGTTTTTGTGTTGTTTTGTTTTTTAAACACAGAGAACATCTTGGTTTGCCTTTGAATACAGCTCATTTTCCCTTGTACAAAGTCAGACAACGCTCACCACCTTTCTCAAAGAATGAAATACCAGACTCTGCCAATCTGAACGCTCTCTGAAGGGTCAGTCCCGGATGCCGCGCAGTGCCACACTTGTGTCGGCAAGGAATGTGTGCTTTGTGGGTCCGTGAGCAGGATGCACTTCAGATGGAAATGCACTTGACTGCAAAATATGGGTCAGAAAAGCCCAATGTCCCTAGACCAGATTGCATCACTTCAGCCAACAGAAATACCTGATATCTCGGTGATAACCCTACTGAGATTGGAGGGGTCTGCTTAAGCAGGTTTGTGATTTTTTTTGAGAAATGCTCAGCTCATGTCTTTTATTATTATTATTATTTGGACTGAGCTTGAACCTCAGCCTGTTGGCCTGGGCAGCAAAATGAGAAAATAAGGCACAAAAGCAGTGGGTGGGTTGTGAGGAGGAATTAAAGTGCCCGATCCACTGAACCCTCAATCTCATTTCTTGGACTTAAATTCCTTTTTGTAATGTCAACTTGTCCGATATAATTGCATGAAGAATAATAAAGTCTGTGAGAAAGCAAGAGCTCTGCAGGACACAGGTCTCACAAGGTGATCGTGGCATCTGTTAACTCTCTGGGTATCAAGTCCACGCTCCTCCCAACATACCTCAAAGAGGGGAAAAGAGTATGAAGAGGGGTCTGTAGTACACATGGCACTTATGACAGGTCTCATTGATTGCTGCTTTCAAATCAGGAAGAATAGCAGTCCAAAAGTTATGAAGATGAATAGAAACTTTCTAGCATATTGATTCAAACTGCTGTTGCTGGAGGATCAGTTTGGAAAAAAGGGTAATTTTTTCACTCTTCTTCAAAAATTTGGATTAATTCAAACCCAATCCTTTCAGTAATACATTCAGCTGACTTAAAAACTATGCCTTATGTCTATTTTTGACAGAAAAAGACAAGCCAGACCTTCTCAAAAGCTGATTTCAGGAATCTATAGATAAGTACTGAGTACTGTGCAAGAGCAAATAACGAACGAGAGCTTTACACATGCAAATTTGGAGCTACAACCTGCACAGACTTCTCACCCTTCATCACCTGGGGGCTTTGTATTGCTGCTGGGAGGGCACTGGAGCAGCAGCAGTACGGGAAGCAGCCGTCGGGTCTGACGGCAGGGTCCTGTCGGCGCAGGCTGGCACTCCTGCAGCACACGGCGACACGTCGCAGGGGCTAGCCGCAATTTTCACCTCGGCTTTCTGCTGTCACACCGAAGGCATTTTACTCTGAAGATTAATCAGCTAACACCCAACACATTCACTGCTAATTTTGGCATCTACTTCTGACCAGGCAAAAATTGCTCTCCAACAAGAAAGAGAGAAATAAACACTTACTTTCCAGGACAGCAGTTTGGTTTTGCAGATGCCTCTGCTTCTCCTTCCCTGACTTCTAGACTGAGTAATATAACATTACCTGTGGGAGTAAGCATAGAGAAGCGCTAGCAGGTAGTAACAGTTTAGCACACACTCCTCTGAACCCTTCCTTACACAGGGGGTAATTTCTCACAGCATCAGTTATCACCAATATGTTATTGCCTGCTGCCACCAAGGACACTGGCTCATTGCACTCTTGGAGGATAACTTTAAACTCATAACAAGTATATGTTTGGGTTGGCTTTTCGTGGTTGATTTCTTTCTGATATGGATCATGCTCATGCTGCCTAAGCATTTATACAGCTCCCCTGACTGCTAAAAGCAGTGCCTTACCATTGCAACAGTATGAGCACCATCGTTCACGTTAGAGGTATTTAAAAGCCCTCAGCGTATAGGTGCCCATGGGAAAGACGGTGTCTTTTTCAAATGCCCATACAATCTTCATTCTGTAAAGGTGACAAAGTAAAGAAAAAGTAGCTGTGCCATCGCAAAAAAAAGATGAACGTGGGTACAACTGAGACGGCACAACCACCTGGTGATCTTGTCATGGGATTCCTGCTGCACTGAATGCTTATTGACTCACTAAATAGATACTCACTGCATAGTCCCAAGCTTTACTCATAGTGCACTACCCAGGTGCAATATTAGCCATTTATTTCTGAAATTTTTATGAACATTTTACTACAGGATGAATGCTTTTCTTCTCAATAACCCTGAGTTGAGCAGGTACCATTACCCCATCTCACAGTGACTGGGTGAAGCAGAGGAAGATGAAGGCCAAAACTGCTGAGAGTACACTAATTTTTAGATTTCTGACCGGAGATACTGAGCATCTCACTTGTCAGTGAATTTTGCACTTTGTAGAGCATTTGTATGTCCAAAATAAAAATCCCAGGGACTGCAGTGCTTTTGTCATGGGTTGATCCACGCTGGAGGCCAGGTGCCCCCAAAGCTGCTCTGTCACTGCTCTCCTCAGCTGGGCAGGGGAGGGAAAATATAACGAAAGGCTCCTGGGTCGAGATAGGGGCAGGGAGAGATCACTCACCAGTTACTGTCACGGGCAAAACAGACTTGACTTAGAAAAATTAATGTAATTCATTACCAATCAAATCAGAGTAGGATAATGAGAAATAAAAACTAAAATTTAAAACCTTCCCCCCACCCCTCCCTTCTTCCCAGGCTCAACTTCACTCCCCATTTCTCTCCCTCCTCCCCTCCAGCAGCACAGGGGGACGGGGAATGGGGGTTGTGGTCAGTTCATCACACCTTGTCTCTGCCGCTCCTTCCTCCTCAGGGGGAGGACTCCTCACACTCTGCCCCTGCTCCAGCCTGGGGTCCCTCCCATGGGAGACAGTCCTCCACCAACTGCTCCAACGTGAGTCCTTCCCATTGGCTGCAGTTCTTCACCAACTGCTCCAGCATGGGTCCCTTCCATGGGGTGCAGACCTTCAGGAGCAGACTGCTCCAGCGTGGGTCCCCCACAGGGTCACAAGTCCTGCCAGCAAACCTGCTCCAGCCTGGGCTCCTCTCTCCATGGGGTCACAGCTCCTGCCAGGAACTTCCTCCAGCACGGGCTTCCCATGGGGCCACATCCTCCTTCAGGTGCATCCACCTGCTCTGGCATGGGTTCTCCACAGGCTGCACATGGATATCTGCTCCACCATGGACCTCCATAGGCTGCAGGGGGAGAGCCTGCCTCACCATGGTCTTCTCCACAGGCTGCAGGGGAATCTGCGCCCCAGCGCCTGGAGCACCTCCTCATCCTCCTTCTGCACTGATCTTGATGTCTGCAGAGTTGTTACTCTCACATCTTCTCGTTCGTCTCTCTGGCTGCAGTAGTGCAGGTGTTTTTCCCCTTCTTAACCATGTTATCCCAGAGGTGCTACCATTATGGCTGATGGGCTTGGCCTTGGCCAGCAGCAGGTCCATCTTGGAGCTGGCTGGCATTGGCTCTGTTGGACATGGGGGAAGCTTCTGGCAGCTTCTCACAGAAGCCACCCATGTAGCCCCCCAACTACCAAAACCCAGTGTAGTTTTCCGTGAGTAACCAACGTCTCTGTAATATAGGTTTAAACCTGGACGTTCAGAAACATTTTGGTTTTGAGACAGTTTCTTGGAATTATACGATTGTAGTTGCATAACAACAATTACATAGCCTATTCGGAAATATTAAAACCAGATCTTCCGACTCAGCTCTTCCCATTGTGAAAACAGATTAACGATACTGATTCGATAGACTCTTCCTTCAGCCTGGGCAATGTGCTGTTGTAGCCGTGCTGTCAGTCCTCGCTTCCCGTGAGCCTAGAGCCATCTCTACGCTCCACCACGCTGCTTTCCTCACGGGAGGCAGCAGCAAGAGTCCTAGTAGGCAGCACAGGAAGCTGAAGGCTGTCGATGCACACATGGCTTTTGGCAGATACACAGCTGGTCAGCTGGGCATCAGGTTTGCTCTCACCTACCTCAGGGTCATTAATCCAGGTTGACATAGAAGGGAGAGGGAGGTAGAGTTCCTCTCGTCAGAGCAGATAAAAGTAAAATGCACCATACGAGTGAACTTCCCTTTGGATGGGGAATAGAAAAGTAAGAAGTGCCTCTAGGTTACAAGTTCTCTAATTAGATCCTATACCCATGGCAGATTTGCATCAGCCCCTGTATCTAGAGCTGCTGATCATAAAAGCAAAGAACCTTTGTTTACTTCCAGTTGTTTAGCTATCTGCGCTTCTTCATGATTAATGGCATCTCTCATATCACCTGAGGGTTAAAAAAAAAGTACCCTCAGAAAACTGAGGAACATTAAATGCACACTTTCAAGTATTTTTCTCTTGTCTTAATTAACAACTAAAAATAATATTTCTTGAATTTATTATACCCATTGTCATTCTTTACACTTTCCAGGTAAGGTGAAGGTCTTGCACGTTTTGTGCCATTAATTCAAGGCACGATAAGCAATGCTAGTGCGCTCTTGGAGTTGCTGCTCATCAGCTTTTAGGACAAGCTCATAATTATTAAATACCAAGTCTTCTGAGATCATTTTAAATAATTTAAAAAGAAACAGCTCTTTGTAGCTTATTCTGGAAAGCAGGATGAAAGTCTGACCTCAGCAAGTTAAATTTACTTTTGCATCTTCTAAAGTACAAAAACAGATCTCCCAGAAGCGCTTTGGCATGAACAAGAGTTTTTTTTTTTTTATGAGTTTTAAAAATAAACATGAGTAAAGCCAACAAAACAAATCACTATTACAACATGACAGGAAAAGAAAACATGGTTCTACACTATGAAGAACATGGAAGGTTGCTCTGGAAAAAGAGCTATTGACTTCAGGAAGATTAAATAGTTTTCTGGAGGTGAACAAACACTTAGAGGTGGTTGCAAAAGTCTGCACTAAGGTGTGTCTAACCCAGTATCTTGTCTCCTTGAGTGTTAGCCCAGATCAGGGCGTAAGAACAGTGCAAGAACATGTTGTACTTCTGCCGGCATCCTCCCTGTCTCCAGTCATTTTCAGGGACTTCTTGGGCTGGATGTGGCCTCTTTGGTATTAGTGGCCCTTAACAGATTTCCATGAACTTGTCCAGTCTCTTTCTGAGCCACAGGAACTTTTAGAAGTCACAACATCCTCTAGGCAAAGAGTCTAACCACTTAATTACCCATTCTGTGAAAATCCACATCATTTTATTATTTATTGGTTTTAGCCTGGCTCCTGCTAGCTTCATTTGATGTCCTGTAGTTTTTTATGTAAAGCGTCAGTGAACATAGTCCCTACTCATCATTTCCACACCAGTCACAGCTCTGACCTTTATCATGTTCTCCCCTGCTCCCACCTCTTCCCTCATTTCTGTCTGCAAAACCATCCTCCCTGCTCCAGAGCCGTGGGCAGGTACAACGTGGTGGCCCAGCCACAGCAAAGCTTGCTCGGGCAGGTTCTCAAAGCGTGCCTACACTGCGTCTGGCATGGCAGGTGTCACTTTTTCTTGAACAACTGGTCCTTTAAAGGACGAGCGTTCCTCGGTATTGCCTTGTCCTAATTGCATTATTCCATTAGCTCAAAGAACAGAGATTTATCTTGCAGTAATTGAGGCCCCAGTGGCCTGAGCTTCATGAAGGATTACTGACTTTAGCCCTCTGAAAAATAGGTTACGTCTGTCACCCTGGTGTCCTCTTCCTAGACATCCAACCTCCAAGACCAAAGTCAATCACAATAAGCCCCCTCTTCTTACAGCATCCTGAGTGACTAATTTCCCACAGCTGCCCCTAGGTGTTGTTCAAACCCTAAACATTCCCGAATTCAGGACAGAGAAATTGCAAGGTCTTTTCCTGACAAGTTTTGGGTGCAGCCTTGTTTCCCCCTCGTAGCATTCCTCATGGCCAAGCTCCTAGAAGACCATTCATCTACGTAAACGTAGGTATCTACGTGTGACCTAATCACCCAAAATTCCTCTCGCAGGTGGTAGAGATCCAGTTAACAGAGTCAACAGCATCTCTGGAGCATTTCTTCTCTGAAAGGTGTCAGAATGGCTCAGAGGAAACCACCAAGTACTTACTTCTAGCTATTGACTGTACAAGAACAGAGGATGACTAGCTCAGGTGGAAACATTTACAATGTAGACTTCTAAAGTTAGACATCTCATAACATCAAAAAAGGATTATATATGCTGTTAAAATAATGGAAGTTTTATCCAGATAAAAGGATATATTAATTCAAATACAAATTTTAACAATTCCTACACACATAGGTTTGTTATTAAATGCAAAATTGCTTATGATTATAAACTGCCTACTCAGTAAAACAAAACTTCAATTATTAAACCAGAAGACCTTTGCTTTCAGTAGAGATTTAGAAAATAATTGAGTGCTATAAAACAACTGCAACTGTTCTGCAGCTCATTTAGACACACACAAACAAGTGTAATTTTATTTAAGACAAATAATCTAATTTCTTTTTGATCTTGCTGTATTTAAAATCTGTAAAGGACAAAGAACAAAGCTCCTCGGAGCTCTGTGGATGTTCTCCCCTAGCATCTCAGTCAAAAGAAATTAGAAATGGTAGAGGTCTTCTAGTTCACTTGCCAACTGCCTCTCTGAGTTGTATTTCTTATCATTTGTTACATTCTAGTTTTAAGTATCCCAAAATGTTGGGATGCTGTTGCATAGTTTGTTAGAAATCACCCTGAGGAATGTTTTCCTCATATTCAGCTTGAAATTTCTTTAGGTTCACCCAACCTTCCCCTTTTGTAGCTTTTTCGTGCCCCCAGATCATCTCACCGCTTGTTTATGTTTATCCTTCAAATATTTTAAATCCAAGCATATCCCTTGAAACCTCGCAGACACTCACAGAGCTCACCCGCAGCCCTACAGCTCTTCTGTCAAGCTGCTTTGGGCTCAGGCACCAACCCCTTTTGCCACTGCAGCCGACGGCCGCCACGGCAGAGCCGCGCTGCGCACCGAGAGGAGCCCCACGCAGGCAACGCCGCACCACAGGAGGAAATCCTGCCAAGAGCCCAGCCGGCGAGAGAGCTTGGCCTCACATCGATGTCACGTTACCAGTAGTTCCACAAACACGATGGGTTCAGGTACCACCATGGAATCTGCAGCAAGAGCTAACATACTTGTTTTCTGAGGGGGGTTTTTTTGCATGCTGGCAGGTGATACCAGAGGCCAAGCCTGACTCACTGTCACCTCCCCCAGCTCCTGGGGCAGCCACCACGGCTTCTTTCTGCAAACGGAAATAATCCGAGGAGTAAAGACACTCAGGAGCTGCCACCACGCTCCAAGCCATCAGCAGGTACGCGGCGGAGCCAAGTTGCTCGTACTGCAGTATCTGGTAGTTTTTTATCAAATCTTTATGATTTGCCTAATAAGCTTTTGGATTAAAGCCTGTAAGCCAAATTCTCTCATCTACCTAGGTGTTTCCTTTTGGGAAAGAGAACGCGTATGAACCTGGCCTGGCAAATCTAATGGTATGCATTCTGCCGTTCAGCTTCAGTCTCTCTATTTTCCCCTTAGCTCCTCTCACACAGGTTTTCATTTTCTCGTGCAATTTTATGCATGTTTATTTCAATGTGCCTTCTGAGTATACGCACTGGCCTCAGCCCCATGAACTAGACGCAATTTACCCATAATTAAAGTCATTCCTCACCTGTAAGGTTCCATACATGGCAGTGGAAAGGAGATTAACATTAACTGGAACAGCCTGAAACATACACTGCGCTGTCCCACCATGTATTCTCAGACAGCCTCATATACCTTCAGCAACCTAGTCTCCTACTGGGGGACCTACGGTGATTAATGTTATCATTTTTGCTGAAAAGGGTTGCAGGTGCCATTGAGTAGCTGCTAAAGAAAGAAGCCAGAAGGTGAGCTGGCACTCCTTGAGATTTTTTTTTTAATCTGTTTCTAAAAGTTTGCATTAACGCTAGCACAGACTCTAGTGAAGTTGCACGTACCATTGTCCGGTGGCAGTGCTAAGGCAGGCACGCACAGAAAGCCAGCGCAAGCAAACAAGATGCCTGAGCGGGTATGATAACTCAAGGAAATCCACAGCACAGACACAGGTGCAACTGTAGATGAGAAAGTGGATTTGGGCAGAAAGGCTAAGAAGTTCAGTGGACAAGGGTTGGGAAGAAGAGACGAGCATGAAGTTTCTTAAGAACCTGGAGGGAGAGAAGAGAGAACGTGTAACTAGAGAGGGGCAGCGCAAGGAGCTGCCAGGTAGCTGGGATCAGCAGTGCTGTGAAGGAGAAAGTGCCCAATGCGCTCATGGCCAGCTCACGCAGAGACCTACAAAGGGTCCTGAAATATTTGCTTTGTTACCGCTTCCAACTAATAGCAAACAAAGCATCCAACTAGAACAGGCTGTGCTCTTGCCAGTTCCTGTGCCACCCCAGTCTAAGACTTTGCTAATTTAATGTGTGTGTGTTTTTGTTTTAATAATCATATAAGAGGATTTCAGATATTTTCCTCCTGGTGCTTTCACTCTATTTAGCATTGTCAAAATCTCCTCCACTTTGTAGTTTAGCTCTGCCTAGGGTTTGTATTTTGCTCGCTCTGATTGAATGAGGGCACTAATCCAACCGTGGAAGTTGCCCATGAAAATTTGTTCAAGACCTTTGCCGCATGTTATCAAGAAAAAAAAACCCCAAAACCTCTGCTTCTCACAGAGATGGGGATTGACTTTATTAGGGCAAGGTTTATTCAAAATTAAAATATCATGCCATATCATCAAGCTAAATCCAATAGTGACAAAAAGTGTGATCCTGAAAGCTCATAAGGAGAGGCACCTTACTTTTTTTTTTTTATTTTCAGACGTTCCAGATAGGTGGTGTCTCACCTCTGTGCGTGCCCAGAACCGCCTCAGTCTCAGCAGGGCTGAACAGCTCAGCTCTGCAGCCGCCGCAGGCTCCCCAGTCCGTTCAAGTCCCCTACGGGGCTCAATCTGATAGGTGTTTTCAGAGCACACAACAAGATTAGGCACCCTACAAAGCGCACTGATGGCAGATATGTCCTTTTAAAATAGAGCCCGAGGAAGCCAGCAACCTTCTCACCTCCCCCTTTTACTTCACAGCCTGGTGGTTAGAACATACACCCAGACAGGGGAAGACCCAGGCTCAGGTCCCTACACTGAGCCCGAGGTAATTCAAAGCAGCCTCTCAGGGGCACCTAGCTAAAGGTTAATTTGGGAGTGAGCCCCCTCCGCTCCCGTTACTGAAGCCACGCTGCCGAGCACAAAGGAATTCAGGACCCCACCGGGCCAGACAGAAAGTGCGCTTCCATCTCTAGGCCACCTGGGGCAAGTCCTGGCTTCTGCTCCCAAACGCACCTACACATTTCTCCAGATCCACAGCACTGCCCACCACAGTGCGTACCCAGAATTGCTTAGCGCCATGACACGTTCCTGGATTTCTTCAAGGCTTGTTTTGACTGGAGAAAAAGATGTCACCTGGGAGCCAAAACGTGCATTCAGGCCTCCCCACTTCTACACGAGTGACCAGCCCACCAAACCAGGATCCCTTCTTGGTTCCCCGTACTCATGTATCTTCAGTTCCCATCAGCACAGTACACTAGCTTCCATAGGACGGTTATAAAGTGTTTCCTACTAAGTTTACTGCATCATGCTGAGGGCATTTAACTGGAAAGTACTTAGCATCCATATATAATATCTTTTTAAAAAAGTGCTTTTCAGGGAAAGCAAACGGATGTGCGTGTTTTTGACCTAACTCAGGCAGAACACAGATTTCAGATTTTGCATCTCATTCATGCATAATAATGGCAAAAAAGTACAAAATCCAAGTAAAATTAAGTAAAGCTTAAAGGGCAGTCCAGTCAGAAACTGTAACTAATAATTGTTCTGACACAATAATTACTGTTACCAAAAACCCCTGGATAATTAACTGGCCACAGGCAACTCCAGAACTTCTCAGCAATATCTGAACTTTAGTCTAGTTAGAATATGCTCTTCAAGGTTTTGAAGAAATAGAGATAAGGGGTTTTATTAAGTTTGAAAAACATGCAGCTTTACTAGATGGATTTTATATTTAATTAATTTGAGAAGTTGTAACTCTTATTTTCTACTTCAGATCTCAAGAATTAATGTTCTATAAACTCAGATATTATCAGTCAGCATTAAAGTCATATTTCCTCTTCTTCGCAAAAACAAAAGACGTTTGCAAAATATATAGCTGATGTTCTACCTGGAAGTTGAACTTTACACACAAAAGGCTCGCAATGCCACCGAAGAGGCACATTGCCTAACCACGCTCGATTGAACCGCTCCTTCACACAAGCAGGAACCTTGTAGCTAAGGTGATTTTGTGTAGGTATCAGTAAATACACTTTACCATGCCAATGTTCAAAATGCTGAAAGTTATTTCAGCTAGTGTGCTGAAAATACAGATGAATCTATGAAAACAAGTATTCTGTAACAGAATTGGTTAAAATCTTTTTCTCAGCACAAGATTGTCCTATATATTCCAACCAGATTACTAGATCCAGACACCTAAAAATTCTTTCTTAATATTTGCTTTGGGAAAAAAAACACCCAAACCCATAAAGACACTAAGGAAAAGCAAACAGAATTCAGACAGGAACCTTAAAACCATAAAGGAGGCATTAAGCAGTGCAGTGCTAGCCTCCTAATGACAGGATTTATTACATCTGTTTTCTACTGTCACACCTTCCCCCCCCCCCCCCCCGACAATTCATTGTAGCTTATTTCAAATGGTAAGACAGGTACAGAGTCCCTGGCTCCATTCCCGGTCTGTTCCTCTGCTTCGGGGCTTCTCCCACTCAGGACTCACATACAGCACTGCTAACCCATTTTGAAAAGTTTGGAAAGAAAGTTTGGTATCTGCACCTGGAACCCTCATTGCTTTCACTATTTCTAGCTTCATCCTCCAATCAAGTTTA
Source organism: Grus americana (assembly GCF_028858705.1). Classification (NCBI taxonomy): domain Eukaryota; kingdom Metazoa; phylum Chordata; class Aves; order Gruiformes; family Gruidae; genus Grus; species Grus americana. Next base: position 154,173,559 of record NC_072853.1, read on the forward strand.
GATCCCACATTTCACTCCAATACACCATCCTCAACTGAGGAGCCCTTTATTTCCAATCAGGCTTTAAAAGCTCATACCCTCAGATACTCCACACACCACGCAAAGGAAGAAGGTTTGGGGTTGAGGAAGCAGCTAACAAGAACTCAGCAGCAAGGATATTAGGAGAGTAGTAAGTTATGAGGAATCAAACAAAAAGTTTCTCATTTGTTACCTGTACTTGTGCTTACAAGCTGCCCAGCTGAAAATTGTAGGTTAGGGTTTTCTCCCACCCTAGACAAAACACATCAAAACACAGCAAGTATTTTTGTACCACTAGCTCTGCGTCTGTCTATTCCTCTATTTCATACACCCTTAAATCCCCAAACTGTATCTTCCCCCACCTTGCTAGAGCCCTTCTACCGCAACGGTAATTTGGCAGTGAACAGCTTCAGAGCCATCCTGTTTCTCAGCGCTCGTCCCTCCCTCTCTGCCTTGGCAAGAGGATGATCAATACCCTTCAAAACCGCAGCGCTCCCCAGGCCTCCTCTTCCTGCAAGAACAGTGGTTGCCTCCACCCAGAAAGATTCTAGTAGAAAAACAAGGTACATTTTTCTGCAACCTGCAGTACCCTTGCTCGGAGAAGGCATTTGATCAGGATGCAAAGCATCTTCCCCTTTTTACCCTCCCACCCAAATTTGCTAAAAGGTTGCAGCTGTCTCAGCTGAAGTCCATCCCATCCTAACTTTCAGTCCCACCCCAAACACCATAAGCACATGGCACCAGATGGGCACCATAAGCACCAGCTGGACCCTCTCTTCCCACCTCCCAAGCGCGCGTGCACCAGTTCCAGTCTGTTTCCGTAACGTCCTGCGCCCTCTAAGCTCTCCCGTTCTCCTTGCTCTACCCCACGGACAGCTCGCCTTGCTGAAGCATCTCCTGAATACTGACTCCACAGAGGAGAATACTTCCTCTCCTACAACATGTCGGTAAGAAGAAGGGACGGCTGCTGCTGCGGGAAAGCGGCTCTGGGAGCAGCCGAACGCTCGCAGCCGGGAGCTGGGGAGGGCAGGGAGGAACCAGCCCGCGCCGCCCGGTTCGGCTGCTGCAGCTACCTCTGCTGGCAGCGGGCTGCGGTGGCGCCTCTGCCGTGCCAACGGGCTCCCGCACCCCAAAGACCTTCGTGCTAACCAAGGAGAAGCGATAGGTTTTAATTTCTTCATCTTTGTCTTCCCAATATTTCACCTTTTCGGAGGTACGTGTGGTCACACTGCTCTCCCCACACAGGCGCTAGGGCTGGAAAGTCTCCAGTAATAGCAGAGATTCTGCTATAATGATAGATTTTAATGAAAGCACCCACGTTTCCACGCAGTCGCAATTAAATTAAGAGAGCGATGCTGCTGCAGAGCTAGCAGGGGAATCACGCTGTACCAGCGGCTTCAGGAAAGATGAGAACAGCCCCCTGATGGTAACTGCCCCGAGCAGGTTTGATAGTTTCCTGCCACCTTCCCCAAATTTTCCCAATGAGCCAATGATTCTGCTGAGTGAAGAAATTAACTTGTGTGAAACCCAAACAGTGTGGAGGATCTCTCCCTTCCATGCTGCAACTTCTCCAACCAGTGATTTCAGAGCAGTTGTTATTGAACACAACTACTCTAAAATCTCTGAAAGTCTTTGTAGCCTCCAGCAGAGGATGAATGCAGCCGTCCTGTCACAGTTGCTTCCTCCATCACTGCAGATGATGGCTTGAAAAGCAGTTTGCATTTATGTTGTCCATACTCTAACTAGTACGTAGCTAAGTGAAGGTTTTCACAAGCATTTTACACACACAAAAATGAAGAAAATAACCCCCAAAGGATTGCTAAGGACAACAAAAAGTTATTTCAAAATACTACTCTCTAGCCCATGAAGCACTAATCGATGGTTTGCAGTGCTCTGTAGCAGTGGCATCAAAACCCTAGCTGGCATGGATGGGATGTAATGTGATTTTTAGTTTTATAATTGGTGTCAAAACCAGCCATCTATCAGAAATGACGAGTGACAAACTCCTGAAGAAAACCTGGTTTAAGTATCCCAGAGCTCTCAGGAGTATGACAATAATAAAATCACATTCTAAGGAAGGCTAGGCCAAACTGCTTGTTACAAAAGCAGACATAGGCGTAGAACCTCATGACATAGCTTCATAAACACAGATTTAAAAAAAAAAAAACAAAAACAAAAACTTTAAGGCACTATGTATGATTGTCATATACAAAACATACTAACTGGGCAACGAAGCCTAAAAGGGTATGGCAAGAAAGAAGAGCTCGATGCAGGGAGAAGGCGTACGCAGCAAGAACAGCCCCTGCAAAGAGAAACAACTTTCCCGTGTCGGGAGCTGCTCAGCCAACCAACCGCTGCTACAGCTGTGGAACAGCACGATGGCCATTTCAGACAGCGTGGAAGGGAAATTCTGGAAGATGCAAAGCCCAGAGTCTGCATCAGCAGGAAACGTGAATGAAACATCCCACAACACCCCCTCCAAAATAAACTTCTTCAAACATACTTTTCCTAGGGCTGTATTTTATTTTACAAAAGGACTTATAAACCAACCAAAAAAAGGCAAAAGCAAAGCAGCAACTTTACCTGCCGTATTTCCACCTTTGTCATAGCACACGACCCCTATAACCTACAGTTTCCTGAGCCACCTCAGATAAGAGACTAGTGAGAACTTTATCCCATGCTTCTTGGCAATTTTATACCTACAGTTTATGATCGTTGTCCCTATGTTAGAATTAAATCCGCACAGATCACACCCTCCTTTGCCACCCGTAAATCCTCTTCCGCCCGCCTCGCTCCCAACACTTCCTCCCCTGCAAGCAGGGCGACGGCGCTACCTTTCCCTACGGACCGGTTGGCAAAGCAAGGCTTGTCCGGACACGTAGCCCTTACGCTCACGGGAGCTGCACCAGGAAGGGAAGGAGCAGATATTCCAGCTCTGCCTGTCAAGTCTGCATTTCAAAGGTTGTGCCTGGGTGTGGGAAAGAATAAAGAGGGTCTGTCAGTCCACATGCAAAACCCCACACTCTTTTGCCCCAACTGCCAGGCTGTTGTTCAGGACCACACAATACCTGTCCCCACTTGCCTCTTTCCACCAAGTAAATACCAGTATCACTCAGTGACACAAGCTCCATTTCTCTTCCATCCTCTGTGTCAAAACTATATACACCTATTTTGAAATACACATTTTTAAAAATTAACTACCCAGTGCTCTGAAAGAGGGAAGGCATCCAAAACAGGCAAGGATATCGCCTTGAGGAGAGAGGGCTGAGGAGCAGCTGGTGTAATTTTTTGATTACTTTACTCAAAAATGGATGACAGGTATTAATTTGCGGGATCTTCTCAATGGATAGAGGTTTCTTAAGGCTAGAGTCTACTTGCACACAGATGGGTTTCCTTAGCCCAAAATGGGACTAAAGCTGTTCTCAACAGGAACGTTACGTCTTCCCAAATCTCTTTCACCAGCTGCAATGGGCACATCTCTGATTCACGGCCATGACTCAGAATTTAGGCAGTGCATGCTTTGTGGGTGTACATCTATTCCCTTCAATTTGTGGCTACAAGGCTGAGATACATCATTACCAGTACACTAAAACATGTGGCAGCAGACACCCACTCGGGGGAAGGGAAAGAATTTTACCTGGAATCACTGAGACGAGGTTACAGGTGAGACTCACATGACTCATTTTCACTGCTTCAGACGGCAGTCAGGCAGAACATATGTGCAAATCCAAAAAGGTAGCTCTGCAAGCCTAATTTCCAAGTCTTTCTGAGTCCCCAGATGGTGAGATGGCCCCGAAACTTAAATGTTCACATACTCATTCATTACCAGTAACTAGCTGCCCATAACCAGATCACTAGCTATCACTTAAGTCTATCACAGACATCAACACACACAGAGGAGGAAGGTTGCATACAAAATTCTGGCCACTGCTGCTTTTCTTCTGCACTGAGAAGCGGATGGCTCATCTTTAGTGTACCAACGCACTGACTGGAACCCACAGCCCCAGCTCCCACAGGAATATCTTCATCACAAAGTTACAGATCCCTTGTCCCAATTATTGTTTTTGAGTCCCCTGAACATCGCAATCAAAATTACACAAAAAGCCTTGGGAAGCATGTAAGAGTTCATCCCTTTTGGCTGATTTACCTTCAAGCCAATTTAAGTTTGTACACATCCAAGAGAGGTAATAGGCCTTGCTTGCCTTATTGGGCAAGACTGAGGGACTCCTGGTCAAGGAAAGAATGACAACAGACTCATCAAAAAGGCCAGGGCTCCTGTTTCTTGAATGCCCACGGGCATCACTACTTATGGTCTCTTTTTAAAACACAACAAACCCTGAAGAAAACGTGTGATGTGCTGGATCCCGTGCAGACAGACACACTAGATCAACCTCCAAAGCGTCAGTAGACCGTTCATACCCTTCCACCAACAGTTTCGTCTTGATTAGTTCTAGGCAGCACCTCACTCCATGGATCTCGCCACTCTGAAGGAGCCAAATGCCTGCCTTTGCTTAAAACAAATCCCATGAAACATTCTGAACTGGCTTCAAATACACAGATGACTCATAATATCATGAAGTTTAGATTTTTTTTTAATTCTCTCAAACTCAAGTTTTGAATTCTATTAAGCTGGTGGCCAGAAAGAAGAAAGGACAATGGACCTAAGCATGGAGTTTTTAAGAAAACAGCCCCCAAGTACATTTTATGAAACTGAAACTGTTCAGCATAATGTGAAAAACTTCCTGAGAAGTATTACACTTTTTATCATATATACCTAGGAAGTTATAGATGATATAACCAACACTAAAAGACAGGCAACAGGAACCTGCCAAGTTTCAAAACTGTCCTCAAACCACTCCAATAACTGTTGGCAGCTACAGTGCTACTGCTTGCAGCTTGCTGGAAAAAAAGTTTGACATACATCAGAACCACCAGCTTCCACCAAAAGGTGATAATTACAGTGTTTACCATATGATTATGCTAAGAACAAGGCCTCTTTCAGATGAAAACACGCCTAACAATCTCCTTATGTATCCATTGCTCCTGTAAACACTAAAACATCAAACGTTTGGTTGGACAACAGTCAGAATGAAAGAATCAGTCCCTTGGCCATACAGACATTGGGAGGTGCTTCATCCATCCTACTTTATGTTCTGCAGTCCCCAAGTACATGGTTTTCTGTTCCTGGTATAGAACACTACATCAGAAAAGATTAGGAGAGCAATATTTATAGAAACACCAGTGTATAATTTTATTTATCTCAGTGGAAAAGTGGAAGGAAGGACACACAAAGTTAGTATCAGTATAAAATACCAGAGGAGATTTCTGGCTTGTCCACAAGCTCTGGAAAGGGTTCATATACAGCAAATTCACCAGTGGCTCAGGTGTAAAGTTCTTACTTGGTATTGTAACAGACTAGCAATGCACACACCCATTACCTTCTTCAGCTGAGCAGGAGGAACTTACCAGTGTTAATGTCAAAGCAACCAAACAAGTGAGCTTTTCAGTTTCACTTAAATCACCATTGACAGCTTTCAGTCACAAGGGTCATAAAGAGGGTGTAGAAATGAATGGTGGAAGTAATTCCCTCAACTACCAGAATTGTCTTAGGAGTGACTAACAATACCTTTTGTCTTGCCTCGTACTACTTCTCAGGCTTAGAAGAGTCCTCTACTTCTCAGATGCACATGCAAGACCGGACTTACTGGGGAGACTAAGGGAGCTTTCAAGCCTGGTGCTGCATGCTCCTGGGAGAGTTGACGGGATCAGCACCAACACATTGGCTAGGCCAAATGCACTGCTGCTTTGAATACTTTAGCACACTTCTTCCTCAACTGCATGACAATTAATCATCAATGCTGAACTACATAGTAATCTTGTTAATCAACATAAGCATTTTTAAACTATTCAAAGACGAAGAACACAAAAATACAACTCTAGTATTTCTAAAAGGGAGGCCAACTGGCCAGACTCCTCGTCTTCCTCTCTCCTTTTGCTTCCCTTATTGATGCAATTGTGAATTCTACAGAATGGAGACAATAAGAAATGCACATCCAAGCTACACACGTCTAGTTACTTTTACTATCATATTTGTTCACCCTCCCTCTTTAAAACCACACACACACATACTTGTGTTTAGCAAAGTCTTGCATTGTTTAGAATTATTATGCCCAATGTTTTGATCCTTCTTTAGCCTGACAACTTGCAAATACTCGGTTTTGTTATCAGCAAGGAAGTGCAGTACAACTTACCGTAAGCGAGTTAGGGTAACTTCAGATTTGCAGTAAGATAAAATACTCAGTGCAAGAACAATTGCTTCTGGAGAATATGCTTTCATAGACTGTAATAACTTAATCTAAGTAACTCTAGGTACTTACAATATTTGTAAAGCATGGACAGTCCTAACATATTTGCCCTAGGGTACAAAGAATTTTTCTGCTCAAGAATCAATACTATGTTGTAAGAGTTGCTTTTCAAATTAACTTTTTTAAGGATAAGAAATGGCTAAGAATAGCTGTGAGATATCACTCTGCTGCTTATTTGGAAAAGTGATACACTCGTTGAAAGGTTTCTTAAAAAGTAATGATATTCTTTGCTTTGAAAACTGTTTTCTCATGTTCTGGTGATTTAACTACATTTTATAGCTCCAGCAGCGCTGTATGTATGAGCACACTGAATACAGCAACACATTTTTCTTTCCTAGAATGAGATAATCAATCTGAAGACAAATTAATACATCACAGAAATACATTTTCAGTTGACATAAGAATGATCAAGAACACTCAATACTAGAGGTAAAATGCATTTTGGTATTAGAAATGTATGAGATGTATGCAATAATTATGTTTCCAGACTCAGCTGTACAGCCCCCAATAAACTAGCAGGTCTATGTATGTTAAACCATACATGTTAACAGGCTTAGAATGAATATGTACAATTATACCAGTTTCTTCTAGCGAAAAATTAAACACGCATGGCATTTTTGGATGTCTTCTCTTTTTATAATTTGCCTCTCCTGTTGATGCCCATTAGCACTTTATATTTTGAGACGACACTTGCCAGATGTATCGAGTTGCCAGGTTGTAGCACTACACTATATGCTCCATCACTGTGTGCCAGCGATGACTGCAATGACCCAACCCAGCTAGAGAGGGCTCCATCTTTGCACTACTTTTTTTCCTTAGGGGGAAGGTGTGAGTTATAAAGTAGAATTCAAGATGTTTCCCAGCTATAGCCATGTTTCCCCAAGAGGCACTGAAAAGACTGAGTCTGTGTATAATTACGGAAGACATTGTCTGGGGATGCCAACTGCCCTGAAATATATGAATGTTTTTAACTCACTAAACATGTTTCAACTCAGCAGCATGCTTATCTAAAAAACAAAATATTACTTTTGATGTTTTAGGTATGCAAAAATTCAGAGATAAGGTAATGCTAAAACCTTACAGGTTTGGGCTAGAGCAGTAAAGTTTTTGTTTTGTCTGTGAAGTGATTCTGAAAATAAATTTGTTAAGGCTTTTTCAAACTCAGTCTTAAAATTTTGCTACTGCAATATATATTTAAATAAAGCTTTTATTAACCCTTTTATGAAGAAACAAGCTTAAAATCTGTTGACTCATACACAAGTTACAAGATAAAACACATTTGTTTCCAGAAGCTTTGGTGTCACTTAGTTTGTTTTCTGGAGAAAGAATTTGATGATTCAATGTTCATGCAACATTTTTTCTATTGTGTTATAGAATATACCCTCTACTTTATTTTTTGTCATAAGTAGTAATGAATTACTTTTTGTAAAGCACAGAAATGTTTCACACTGAAATAGATTAAAAGTCGCTCCAGTCAAAATCTATGCTAACGTGTCTCCTGTTTACTACACTTAGTGACACTGTAAGCACCTGCGCTGTCTCCCAACACACATACACAACTCAAAACTACCACTTCAGACAACGACCTACTGCATCATATTAGGATCAGTTAAAAAACCCACTTCTTTAAGACATAAATCCATTTTAAAAAACCTTGATCTTAGTGCAGTGGGATAAAAAAACATAAATATGGAAGAAGTGTTCAGTGCCCTTCATTGTTTATTGCCCTTTATTCGCCCTCAGCAAAATCCACGTAAGGAAAACATTTTACCACTTCTTGACCTGTTTCCTAGTTAACTATAGAAAGTTTACCATACTCTCCAGATGACATATGAATGTGATGCCACCTAAGAAATAAGAGACAGCAACAATCTGAGAGGCAGAGAGAAGCCTTTCATACAGTGAAGAACTAGAAGAAAACAAAGAAAGAGCTCCCCTCAAAAGGTTTCTTCCTTTAAAATTAATTCTTGATCTGTCAACTTTTAGTAGGTGATGAAATATCACACAACCTAAAAAAATACTGCAAATAATATATATCTACTTATATATTTTTATATGCACACAAATAAAATTTGGCAAAAATAGAACATTTAAAGTTAATATTTATCCAGTCAATGATAATTGCAGGTGTAGCCATGAGGAAGCTCTTTTCTGCAGCAGGCATTCAGTGTGTTCACATGCTTAATGCTCTTAAACTCCAATTACTTTCAGTGGTAGAGTCAGTAGATTTTAAAATTACACTTTGCTTATGTGAGAGTGAACAGTCACCACGCCATCCCTGATGAACAACGCAGGACATGAAATAGCCCATGGATTTCTTGTACCACCCAAATAGCCAGAAATCTAATTGGGGCAGAGGAAAACAAACTATGATAAATACATTCATATGAGTTAGGAGGGAAAACAAGGAAAAAAAAACAGTATGGGTTTTCGGGAAACAAACATAGGTACCTATCCATGTAATGCTTCTACCCAAGGCATTAGTGAAATACCATTTTTCAATTACCTGTCTGCTATATTCTTTCCCATTAACAGGGTGGTTTCAAAAGCCACCGAACTATATCTTTGATGTTCATGATAACCATTCCTAACTCTTTGTGAGCTACACTACTTAAATCCCCTCAAACGTCTGTTTATTTTCTCTTGTAACATTTTCCTACTGTGTGAGATTAGCAGACACAGAGTAGGCCTTCAGGCACTAAGAATGTAAGTTAGCCTAATCTCAAGAAAACAAGATGTGCACTTAACCATAAATATTTTTTTCTTATAATCACATCAAACATAACATACCTGGTATTCAGTTTTATATAAATTAGTTCTTATGTCAGGTCTACTTCTGAGGTTGTCCAAAACTCAAACACGTAACATTATTTTTACTCTTCCAGGTCTGAATAGTATTTACAGACATTAATGCTATATCCATTTCTACAATCATTCGAGACACATTATATAACTTTATTTTTTTATTTGACAAGCAGCAGTATCATGTTCGTCTTTTTTTTTTTACATTTTAATGTAGATACAATTATTAGGTTATCTGTCATATTACAATATTTAGGTTTTTTGTTTTTGTTTTTTTACTTTGTCTTAAGATACATTAAAAAACATCAACTGCAAACGTGAAAGGGGAGGGGGAAAAAAAAAAGCATGGTACCCAACCAATTTTCCACATTTCAGCAATACCTCACTCATTCTTTTAGTAAAGTTTTAAGAAATGTCATAATGACATGAGCTTGAAATATCTATAGGCATTTTCATTGATGCTCATGACATGGCACTGGTGATGTTGTAAACAGCAGAAAAACAGGGGCTGCCAAGTGACCAATTATGGAGGCACAGGCCTGCCTCTTCCCACAGGAACACACCAAACAGTGACAGCAATGATCTCCTTACAATCATACCTGCAGGATAGCAACATCATGCTACGTAACTGTATTCGTCTGCAGAGGCCTGGCTTCGCTCTATGTACTGTTTGTCTATCAGAACTTCAATACACTTCTTAATCATGCTGATACTTGGGTTAAACCTAGCTCTTGATTGGCTAATTACCTGCAAAATAAAGACATGTTTTTTGTGTTATTTTTATTTACAACAGTTATAAATGCTATAGAAATATTTGCTAAGGACTTCAAGGCAAATTCAGTATATTTTTCTTTTAAAGACAGGATTAAATAAACCTGGAATAGTTCATTTATAGAAATCAACAAAGCTGCTCTACACATTAGTGTCAGGACACTTAAACTGACTGCTCACTCGTTGATTCAGTTTGCCTGCATGTTAACCAGATCTCTTCAGTCTGCTTGCTTAATTTGTCATGGTACAAATGAAAATAAATACTCAGGTTAAAAATTAATCTAATATTAACACATTTCTTCACTTTACTATTATCACAAGTGAAAATTTTGTAAAATGGTATGTGCTTTTCCCTGCTGGCTTTGCTAAATGACTTCTCTCCCTGTACTAGGTCACTTTCACTTCTGTTTAGGTACTTTCATTGTTCTGCAGTATTTAATTTATGGACTCTCAAACTTTGTTTAAATTATGGCAGTCTTACTTGGAAATTAAATGCCTAAAGAATGTGTTAATCTTATTTTTCATAATAGTTTATACAATTCTGAATTGTTAAATTTTACTTGATTGTATTTTTCAAAACTACCTCTAAAGCTGAACATCATTTTCTTCTCATCCATCACCACTTTTGTTATCATCAAAAGATAGAGAAGATATTTTCATTTAATAAAGATTTGTGAAACCTGTGCTTTCTTTATAGCATTAAAAAGACATGTTTAGAAGACAGGGAGGCGGGTACATAGCAAATTACCAAAAAAATCTGACTAAATATTATAAGACGACCTTATTCATGCTTGAATAGCACAGTTTAAATATATTAAAAATGCAACCTATCCTCAGAGATTCTACTGCACTAGACAATCAAATTTGCAAGAAAAAACACCACTTCTTTTTCAGAAAATTTGCTGAGAAGCCCTAGATGACACTTTTAATCACAAAAGACACAGCCTAAGTAGTAATCATTTTGTAAAGTTACAGTACGTCATTGCTGTTGTGGCTGGCAGGATATGAGATGTGAGCTGGATTTCTTGTGTTTTGTGTAAGTTCTAACCTAGTAGTGCTGTATACCTGGTTTTGGAACTGCTCAGCTGCCTGCAAAGTGTCAATGGAGTCCCCCCAACACTGATCTCCTTTCCTACACTTCAGACAATCAGGATCAACCTCTCTTTCTTCAGTCATTGAAGACAGCCCTACAATTTGGCAAGCTCCATCTGGCTATGCTGGAACTTTGTAATATATAGTAAAATATTACTTATTGTAAAAACAAATCTATATATGCATTATGGAAAAAACTGCAGCTGTAGGCAAAACTTTAGATGTCTCTTAATAGTTCTCATTTTTTTTCATACTCTTGTAGAAAACAGGAGGAAACGATGTGTAGTAATAGAATAGGCATATCTATCAACTTGGAAATTTTTTCACATTTTACTCTTTTGGCCAACCTGCAGCAAAGCTAATTACTATTACTTTCTCCTTTCTACTTCCTAGCAATGGTGAAGCAAACAAAAGACACTCAAATGTCTCAATATATTTTTCCTGTAGTTTCTCATTTGTTCTGTAAAGAAACTGATTTTTATTTCAGCTGTATTTCCTGTTTTCTTCACAACTTCTCACAGCTGGCTTGGTCCCAGCTCTAGAGCTTGTTGGAGCCCTCTGTGAGCCAACAGAACTCACCAGGTAGAACTCACCCAGCAAAGCAAACAAAAAGCTCAAAAGACCAAGTTTTGTTGGGCTAGCAGCCAAGGGTCTGGTATGTTCCACAGCAGTACAAATGAGAAGAAACTTGGTGCTAACAAGCTAATACATCTGCTCAGATTTCACCTAACTTCAGCCCTACACTCAAACTGATTGTCATCATCATACCTCATATATTTTCTTAGGACAGGGAGAACAAAAGATAGAATTTTGTATTGGTGGGGTGTTTTGGTTTTGTTTTTCTTTTATCAAAGATGATACAAATAAGAAGGATAGATAGAAATACCTGATGGTCAGAATAAAACAAACAAAAATAATCAGGGAATGACCACACTGACCTTTCTCCTTCACTACTCCCGCTGACCTTATTGATTTTAAGGGAAAATCTACCCTGTCCTGTGACTGTAGCATGGAGCTAGAAGTAAAACTACCAGGGCATATATAAGACAATTAACAATTCAGCAAAGACCACGTGCTGACATACACAGGTCTACCAAGGGTCCTGAGTATTTTCTTGGGAGACTTCACCCTAAATGAAATGTGTGGTGCTGTAGTATAACTGTTAGAATCAGAGCTAACTACATTAAGACTAGGAGTCTTTCAATCATATTTCTAGCAACAGTATAACCCTGCACCTGTATCTCAGAAAAAACATTAATGAGGCAAGAAAATATTAACCATTCATAGTAAGCAGACTTCCTTTCAAAAGATTCATTCTTACTCCTCGAGAAGTCAGACTACAGATTTTAAGTGAATACATTATTTATGAGAATATAAACATCATGATGAAAGTAACAAGAACTATGTATATATGTCACCATAATTAGTAACAATATCAGAAACTAATGTTTTAAGAAATAAAAAGGCTCTTGACAGTAAATCAAATCTTACTACAAGGTTAGCAGGGAAAAAAAGGAAGTTGGACAGCCAAGAAGTTAGTTATGCATACTCCAAATGTTGAATGGAAGTGATGGTTATTCATTTTTAAAAAAAGGTCAGTCTAGTGAGAAAGCTGAGCATGTTCAACTCAGAACCACCTGGCAGTTTGACCTTATTCACACAACATGAAGCAAAACAAGTTACTGAGCTCAATGCACACATAACTAGGTAAAATTTCCACTTAACATGAGATTTTCATATTTGTGTTTAAGAATTAGGTATACAAAAGCCTGTCTCTCCACAATTTGCTCTAAAACCTGGCAATTAATTTCTGAAGTACCTAAGAATATATCTATATCATACAATCACAGAATGGTTAGGGTTGGAAGGGGCCTTAAAGCTTATCTAGTTCCAACCCCCCTGCCACGGGCAGGGACACCCTCCACTAGACCAGGTTGCCCAAAGCCCCATCCAGCCTGACCTTGAACACTTCCAGGGAGGGGGCATCCACAGCTTCTCTGGGCAACCTGTTCCAGTGCCTCACCACCCTCACAGTGAAGATTTTCTTCCTTATATCTAATCTGAATCTCCCCTCGTTCAGCTTAAGGCCATTACCCTTTGTCCTGTCACTCCATGCCCTTGTAAACAGTCCCTCTCCAGCTTTCCTGTAGGCCCCCTTCAGGTACTGGAAGGCCACAATTAGATCTCCCTGGAGCCTTCTCTTCTCCAGGCTGAACAATCCCAACTCTCTCAGCCTGTCTTCATAGGAGAGGTGCTCCAGCCCTCTGATCATCTTCGTGGCCTCCTCTGGACTCGCTCCAACAGCTCTGTGTCTTTCTTGTACTGGGGTCCCCAGAGCTGGATGCAGTACTCCAGGTGGGGTCTCGCAAGAGCGGAGTAGAGGGGAAGAACCCCCTCCCTCGACTCGCTGGTCACACCGCTTTTGATGCAGCCCAGGATGTGGTTGGCTTTCTGGGCTGCAAGTGCACATTGCTAGCTCATACTGAGCTACTCATCCACCAACACCCCCAAGTCCTTCTCTTCAGGGCTGCTCTCAATCTGTTCACCACCCAGCCTGTAGTTGTGTTTGGGTACAGTCTCACAGACCACAGGGAAGACACCTAACATTTTAAAGAATCAAGCTCAGGTCCCAGTAACAGTTCAGCTAAGACAGCATGGAGACTGGCATAAATTAATTCAGACTTCAAACAAGAAGGAGAATTAACCCCAATGGATTTTTGTACGACTTCACCTTATTGCTTGAGGTTTCACAATTGCTCATTTAAGGCTACATCAGGTCTCCACACTATATTGCAGTATAGATATCAATTATTTAGAAGTCTAGCCTTCAGTTTTAAATGCTCTAATCCACCTAGTATATAAGTATTATTAAAAACTGAGAACTAACAGCTAAGTGACAAAGGATATGATTTTCAGAAGTGTCATAAATTTAGTTAAAAGTTAAGGTAAAAAAACCCAATACAGGTAGATGTGGCTGGTGATAGATAAACAGAGCACCAACTTTACTCCCCACTCAGTTTTTAACCACGTAACAATCAAGATATTCACCTTTCATGCCAAAGTGAAAAAGTTCCTGATGTTAATAGACTGTACTAGTCTGCAAGAGTACTGCAAGATCTAACTGCAGCAGAGGCATGTCAGCGCCTCCTGAGTTAAACAAAGGAAGAAGCAACCAGAAACATAAAAATTTGTGATCTATTCCACCCTTATAAACTGGTCTCAAGCAAAGTACACTTTGAAGACTTTTTTGAACAATTTGAGAGTAGGGAGAAAAAATATTTTCAAAGATAAAGCAGGGCTTGCCTACCATTTTCTAGTTTTAACCATAAATTCCTACAGGATTTCATCATAATTGCACGGATGATTTAAGTAACAGGAAATCAAATAACCAAAGATTTTGAGAAGTAATCAGAATCTACACTGCCTCATCTTTTAGATATTCAAATATGCTTTCAGAGTGTTTGTGTACAAGCACTATTTCAACATCCAAAACCTTTAAGATGTCTCACGTTGCAAGTTCCGGGTTTACAAGCTCTCTGTAGCTGCTTATTAAGAAATAAAAATTAAGTGGTGGGTGTGGTAAACTGTTTCCTCCATCACCATAAGATAGAAAGTACACAGCAAATCCCAAAATGACTGAATGCCTCTCCGCCTCCATGCTCAAAATGGTCCAACAGAGCAGCAATCTTTACTCCCTCTCCCACCGGTCCACTCTAAGGCTGTCCAGCAAGGCTCAGGAGACCCAAAAATGAATTAGACTGAAGAATGAACGCCTTGGAAGGCTAAGAATACTAAAACTGGGAACTGGTTGGTAGGAGCAAAGGTTAGGTTGGAATAAGAAATACAATTAGGCAGGCAACTAGCACAGATGGGAAAGTGGGAGAAAACTGAAAGAAATAGCACTTCCTTCCCAGTCAGTCTGTGACAGTTCACACATCATTAATCTAGAATCTAAAAATATCTAGACAACTGTACCACTTAACAGAAAAGAGAGATTAAGAAGTGCATGTCTACATACTCAGACAACTTTTTAAATTTAAGTCATGAATTAGAATAAGATCCAACTTCACTATTAGAGCTCAAAATTGGCTAGGTGCTTCTGTGGAAATTCCATACCTAGACTATCCATACTCAGGTTTTCAACTGAACTTATAGCTCTGGCAATGATTCTTATAGGATATGGCATCTGTCGGCACAGAACCAGCCAACAGGAAAAAGCAAGCACAGAGGCACTTAATGCTTTTGTGCTAAGACACATTTACAAGATTGAGGGATCACAGCCAGTTCTCCAGTACTGCAGTTCAAAGCAGACTCCAATGAAATTCTCACTAATTTCACTTAAGTATTAGTTTTGACACAGGGGAGTTTTGTGGTCAGATGTTATACCCCTATCCTGAAGATTTTCATCAGCTCATGCTTAAGAAGAGGACTTTGCCTTACCTCCTGAATAAGAGCATTATGTCGCAACACTTTACGTGCTTTCATGATACGAACTATAGCAGCTTGAAGATACATTTTCCTGTCTTCATCTACAGCACTTCTAGTCTGTTCCATCTCCTGCCATATAGGAAGAACAGTAATGCTTAAAATACAGTAAGAATAAACACTTTATAAAAAGTATCTTGAATCTATACTTTTTACTTCATTGAAAGCGGTCAATTAATACAAAAATCTAGGTGAAGTTCAATTCCAGGCAAAGTACTTCCATAAATCAAGAATACCAGGTTTCATAAAAAACAGCAGGAAAGTAGGAGAGAGACATCCAAACCAGCGCTTTTGCAAGGGAGAAAGGCAGGCAGAATTTATTATAAAGTATTGAGTTTGGCAGCACATACATCTCTTGCACAAAATCCTATGTCTTAGGAGATACAGAGGGAACACAGATTATCAACACTGGAGTTAAGTTTAGTTGACAAAGGACACAAAACCATAGGAAAACAGAGTTGATTGGTTCTGCTGTTCCTGGAATAAGATACTTTTAAAACCACTACCAACAAAAAGTGTCATTAGATAAGAAGTTAAATGTCAATCCCATTTTGTACAAGAGGAATAGCTCATTTATCTTTTTCTTCTTTCTTAGTCCCTATTCCATCTTCTCCTGCCTATACTGTAAGTACAAAAAAGTTTGCAGTGCTTAAGCTTTAAACTTAAACAATTTCTTTATGGTGATGTAAATCTTACACAGGGACCCTTACATCTGCTTACACCAAATTTTAGAAAAATAAGCTTCCTAAGCTGTTCAGGCTAGAAACATCAAAGAATACTTGCCTGTGGCGTGTCTTTCTGCATTGATGTAGTAATTTTAAATTTTGTTCGTTTACTGCTGAAGTTCATATTTAATGAAAATGTAGACTCTGCCTCTATATCTTCCTGCAATAAAGAATCTTTTTAAAAAAAACAGAAATGGAACCAGAAAATGATAACAATTTACTTTGAAAGTCACAGTTAGGGGCTTGCACACATACAACATTTTCAGGTTTGTAGTTGGAAATTCTAAAATGCCACTTGAAGCAGGTCAATTTTTTAAGCTACGGTTTAACTCACCTAGAAAACAAGTTTATTTTAGAAAAAACTACAATCAACTCTGACATACATGAATTTTGTTAACAAGTCAATATGATTAAAGCAATTTCTGTTTTAATACTTCATCAGCATATCTTAGTTGCAAACACTCTCCATTTAAACTCATTTTCTCCCTACAAAGAAAGTAGGATTTGCATTTATTTACGGCAGAACATCAAGAGAGAGCTGTTGCTTTCACAACTATTACTAATATTGCCTTCCAGAATTTAAGGAAAAACATCTAAGCATTTTGTTATGTTATAGCAAAAACAGTTGACAAGCTGCAACTTCTGCAGTTCCACATCCATCTGTACGTTTCTAATTTTTTCCTGTCAGAATCTCAGTTCTTTTCCACATGTAAAAGTCCATTTCTTCCAATAAATGGTAACTATTCCCTGCAGTCCAAACACTTTTACATTCAGCTAACAGGATGACCTGACCAATCTTTGCAGTTTCCAGGCAAGAGCCTGTACAAGTGTTACCAATTTCCAGCAGAATACAGTTACTGGGCTTCTTAGACTTTGGAAACTTGCCAAACCATGACTGCCTCAAGCACAAATACTTTAGCAAACGCAGTCAATATTTATCTAAATATATACTCAAAACAATATTAATTCTAATTTTATGTTCTGCAACAAATATTCTTTATTATAATAATATAATATCCAGGCATAGTACAGAAAATTTAACATGAAAGGGCAAAGATCAACAGCTTTAAAAAATATAAGCCAACATTAAATTTTAGCATTATTCTGCTTACATCACTGAGTACAAACCAAAATAAATTGTGTGTTGTGCATGAACTCAAAAAGAAAGATTCTAATGAACCAATAAGATTTTGCCAAAAGTTTTTTTTTCTCTTTCAAAAATACATCAAACAAATGAAAACAAACTACAACAGTTAATACACTGCACTGTGCTTTTCTGTGTGGCTTGGATACAGGTAGAGA
The DNA here is from genome assembly GCF_028858705.1 of Grus americana. Lineage (NCBI taxonomy): Eukaryota > Metazoa > Chordata > Aves > Gruiformes > Gruidae > Grus > Grus americana. Next base: position 154,191,119 of record NC_072853.1, read on the forward strand.
GAAGTTAGTGTATTTAATTTCCCTGCTTAAGCCAGTAAAGTTCACTGGCTTATTCAATAAGTAAGCTGACATACTGTCTACAGATCTGCTTTCACATTGCTGGATGGATTGCAAAGAAAACACAATTAGCGGAGATGTTTGAATACAATAGCCTGGAAGTTAAAGAACCAGAAAATGCAGTGGTAAACATTAAAAGGTAAACGGGTTGGAAAGCTGTATTGTTCACTTTTCAGTGACATATGCTTAAAGAAACTGGGCAAACCTTACACAACAGGCATTAATAAATGTAAATCCTTAAAATAATGGGCAACTTTCTAAGATTATGAAAAATCTCACTGTTTTCTGTAATAGCTCCCAGTGTTATATTTCACCCATGGTTTAACAGACATCTTCCCAGCCACTGTTGCAACCTGAGCTCATTTCTAGATATTGGAAGCATGTCCTATGCTTCAGCCAAGCATCAGATCTTCCTTGTGATCTCACTTTCCATTTTCTAATATTTGCCTGGTTAAAAAAAAAAGCAGCTATCAGAGCAGCTTTGGATTTCTTCTCATAAGCTAACAGCTTATCTCAGTTTGTTCTGCCTGATACCGTCTGAATAACGGGCTTTCTGGGCTAGCTGGAAGCACATGCTGAAGTCTGTATGGTAAGCACAGGCACTTCTGTAGTGTTTTGTACATAACAGACATCTGTGCCCTTTGTTCTATGGGAAAAAGGGTAACTGGTTTCACCTAGGTCATACAGAAGTATGAGACAGAGTCAGAAACTGAACCTGTATCAACCATTCCCTTAACCACAAAGCCCACATATTACTGGAATTCCATGAAACTCATGGAATGATAGAGTTTGGCAAATTGCAGCAAAAATTCTCTCACACAAGCCCTCCTTGCTCCCTTTCCTCCTCCTTCCTCCTCCTGTAATCTATCAGCAAGGAAGAACATGGTTGCTGTTAATTTCAGTCTCTTAATCCCACAAGTTTTTTTTTATTTTTGTTTTTTTTTATTTTTGTATTTTTTAAGATCTCTGTAGGAGTCTTTGGTTTACTTCTCAAGCTCCTTCCCATGATTCAGTAAAACTTTGAAAGTGGTGTATTTAAATGAGTACTCCCCTCCAACAGCAGTGTGTCTAAAGCCATATGGATGAAATGCAACAGAAACAATAAACAGTCCTAGCATTATTACCTTCTCAGCATACCATGCTGTTATAGGCATAGAAAGCCCATATGACACAGACAGTCTACTTCCTCCTGTCTCTTTCCTTATAAATGCAGATTTATAATTGTTCACAAGGGTCATAATACAGTTTAGGAGGAAAAAAAGCAAACAGCGAATTCTTTTATATTAAAAAAAGCCCTCAACAAATCTTAGAATCACAAGATGGAACACACGAAACTTTTTTATATCATTACTGCATACCTTGTCTGAGTCATGGTTGATCATTTTGACATCAAGTAAGGATTTGATGGTTTTTGTCAGTTCCTTCTCATTCATTTGTGTACTATCCTGAAGCTCCTTGTAACTGACAGTTTCACTGTTGTTGAAGGCAAGCAACACCGCCATTTGGTATGTTGTGACCATGGCTACATAAGGTTTGCACAAATAATTCATTTTTACTTCACCTGTAAGAATACAAAGTAGTATTTTATAAACTGATGGAATGTGAAGAAAAGTCATCTGAAGCCTAACTACGAGAGCTCCTCGTACATTTCCAGACACTCGATTCACAACTAAGTAGGCATTTAATACTTGGCATGGGAAGATGAAAACTGATGTTGTGAATTTACACATATAGGATGAGGTCTGCAACAACAAACCCTCTGATTAACTACGAATACCAGAACAATAGCATTTTCAAGAAAAAAGGAAATCTGCAGTGTTGAATTTGAATAATGTAATATAATTTATAGTAATAAAAAAAGGAAATTCTAAATAGCCTCAACAAATTGCAATGCATAAACTTCAATTAGTAATAGCTTACACAGAATCACAGAATAGTGACTGCAGGAAAGTTGTTCCAAGGAAAGATTTAAAACCAAAAGACTTGTCCCATAATTTTTTTTTTAACAATATTCTTATATTCTTTAAATTCCCCTGAAATTTAACAACAAAAAAAAAAGCACTGAAAAAATCTGCCTCAAAGCAGATTCAGATTTTTCTGTGTGAAGGTGAGTGTGAGTTAATGGCAACCTTCTGTTATCAGAACTAAAATTTCATTACATTATATTATTGTATGCTAGTCTGGTTTTCACCTGCATGTAATATGTTGTGGTGCTCAGTTGTTAAAGCCTGATACTGAAAGCACTCGAAATAAAATACGATTGACTGATACTTACTAAACTAAGCTACAATTTTATACATCCCTCCTATGTTTTTTTAACATTTCTATATAGTAAACATAAACATAAGTGTGTATATATATATAATGTATTTACTTACATACTTACATATCTGAATAAAATAGCATAATATGCATTCTTAAAATTATATAATAATCAGCTAAGGGACATCTGATACTACAGAAACAATTCCAGGGCAATTGTTATTAACTCAGCAGTTCTGCAGTGCTGTTTTGTAGTTAACAACGTACACCTCTAGTTTTACTTGGATTTAATAAATCACAGATAACATATGCAAGTTTACAAATCTGCTTGGTAGAATACCATGGGACAAAGACCTGGAAGGAAGAGGGGCCCAAGGCAGCTGGCTAATATTCAAGGGTCACCTCCTCCAAGCTCAGGAGCGATGCATCCCAACAAAGAGGAAGTCAAGCAAAAACACCAAGAGGCCCCCGTGGATGAACAAGGAGCTCCTGGGCAAAGTCAAACAAAAAAAGGAAGCCTACAGAGGGTGGAAGCAAGGGCAGGTAGCCTGGGAGAAATACAGAGAAACTGTCCGAGCAGCCAGGGAGCAGGTTAGGAAAGCCAAAGCCCTGACAGAAATTAGTCTGGCCAGGGATGTCAAGGACAACAAGAAAAGCTTCTATAGGTATGTCAGTGATAAGAGGAGGACGAGGGAAAATGTGGGTCCCCTCCGGAATGAAACGGGTAACCTGGTTACCCAGGATATGGAGAAAGCTGAGGTACTCAACGACTTCTTTGCCTCAGTCTTCACTGGCAAATGCTTGAGCCACACTGCCCAGGTTGCAGAAGGCAGGGACTGGGAGAATGCAGAACTGCCCACTGTAGGAGAAGATCAGGTTCGAGAATATCTAAGGAACCTGAAGGTGCACAAGTCCATGGGACCTGATGAGATGCATCCGCAGGTCTTGAGGGAACTGGCGGATGAAGTGGCCAGGCCACTCTCCATCATGTTTGATAAGTCCTGGCAGTCTGGCAAAGTTCCCACCAACTGGAAGAGGGGGGAACATAATCCCCAGTTTTAAGAAGGGTAAAAAGGAAGACCCAGGGAACTACAGGCCAGTCAGTCTCACCTCCAGGCCTGGCAAGGTTATGGAGCAGACCCTCCTGGAGACTATGCTCAGGCACATGGAAGATAAGGAGGTTACTGGTGACAGCCAACACGGCTTCACTAGGGGCAAATCGTGCCTGACAAACTTGGTGGCCTTCTATGATGGGGTTACAGCATCGGTGGATAAGGGAAGGGCAACTGACATCATCTGCCTGGACTTGTGCAAGGCATTTGACACTGTCCCACACGACATCCTTGTCTCTAAATTGGAGAGACATGGATTCAATGGATGGTCCACTCAGTGGATAAGGAATTGGCTGCATGGTCACACTCAAAGAGTTGCCGTCAACGGCTCAATGTCCAAGTGGAGAATAGTGATGAGTGGCATCCCTCAGGGGTCGGTACTGGGACCGGCACTGTTCAACACCTTTGTCAGCAACATGGACAAGGGGATCGAGCGCACCCTCAGCAAGTTTGCCGATGACACCAAGCTGTGTGGTGGGGTCGACACGCTGGAGGGAAGGGATGCCATCCAGAGGGACCTTGACAGGCTGGAGAGGTGGGCCCGTGCAAAACACATGAAGTTCAACAAGGCCAAGTGTGAGGTCCTGCACATGGGTTGGCACAATCCCAAGCACAACTACAGGCTGGGTAGAGAATGGATTGAAAACAGCCCTGAGGAGAAGGACTTGGGGGTATCGATTGATGAGAAGCTCAACATGAGCCGGCAGTGTGCGCTTGCAGCCCAGAAAGCCAACTGTGTCCTGGGCTGCATCAAAAGAGGTGTGACCAGCAGGTCGAGGGAGGTGATCCTGCCCCTCTACTCTGCTCTTGTGAGACCCCACCTGGAGTACTGTGTCCAGCTCTGGGGGCCCCAGTACAGGAGAGACATGGAGCTGTTGGAGCGAGTCCAGAGGAGGCCACAAAGCCGATCAGAGGGCTGGAGCACCTCTCCTATGAGGACAGGCTGAGAGAGTTGGGGTTGTTCAGCCTGGAGAAAAGAAGGCTCCGGGGAGATCTAATTGCAGCTTTCCAGTACCTGAAGGGGGCCTACAGGAAAGCTGGAGAGGGACTGTTTATCAGGGGGTGTAGTGACAGGACAAGGGTTAATGGGTTTAAGCTGAAGCAGGGTCGATTTAGATTAGGTGTTAGAAAGAAATTCTTTACTGTTAGAGTGGTGAGGCACTGGAACAGGTTGCCCAGAGAGGTTGTGGAGGCCCCATCCCTGGAAGTGTTTAAGACCGGGTTGGATGAGGCTTTGGGCAACATGGTCTAGTGGAGGGTGTCCCTGCCCCTGGGAGGCAGGGGGGTTGGAACTAGATGATCTTTAAGGTCCCTTCCAACCCAAACCATTCCATGATTCTATGATTCTATAAATGTAAATTTCAGAAATACTAAGCAGCAAATATTAAATTAATTTATAGTGCAAAATAAGTCAGTTGACTTCATATGCAACATAATGTTCCAACTGCAAAGTCTGTTACCATTTGAAAAGGACTTTTAACAAATAATTGTCAGTTGTACAGAGCATAACTGTAGCAAAGCACTTATTTTTACCTGTACAAAGATAATGTAACCAAGTAAGCTTCCTTCCACTAAAATGCTGGCTGTAAAATAATTCAAACTGCAAAACAAAATGAACTTCAATTAGTGACACATATAACTACTTACAATAGTTTATCATCACACTACCATCCCACTGAAGAACTACTGCTTTTGTGTTCACCATACTGGATACAAACATTGTAGATCAACTCACGACAGCATTTTCTTTTAGAAGATGGGTGATGATTGAACCATTTACTGACCTACTTGAACATATTAACATATCACTTGATGACTAAATCATAAAGATTGTTGACACACTCATACTCTCAAAGCATAAAATGCTGTAGTTAAGCAGTGATGGCTTTGATACCCTATTTAAAATAAATTCAGAAAATCCATTTTACTGTTTTGTTTTTTTTTTTTTTTTTAACAACATCCTTCAAAAAACAAACTTTTAGTTAAAAGGTATTTCCCAGAGTCAGCTATACATTGGACTTTTACAACGAATTGCATCTTAAAATCCTGAACATATTTTTATGGGGAATTCCAAAAAGAACAAGATTGAAGGCAGGCACAGCTTTTCCCACCTTCCAATTTGGGTTTCAGGCTACATACAACTACACAGTTTGCAAACATCTCAGAATCAAGAAGTGACTACAGATCCTCAAATTTCTGTTGAAGCCTTCCAAAACCGATTTTTGCAAAGAAGCACATATTTATGATTTAGGAAGTATCAGACTTGTGGCTTGTGATAAGAAAAAAATTAAATTTGCAGAGAAGCAGCAAAATGATCTTATTCTCATATTATATATAATCCAAAAATCCTGCCATTCCTGGCAACTAGCAAGCAATGGAGAGAGTGTGGCTTGCAGATTAATCTTAATTTAAGGTCTAACTACTTTCTAATAATGAGAAAAACTTAAGCAGATTCACAGAACCTTGTCTTAAAATGGGATCAAACCTCCCTAAATTCCACGTGGCCAATACTGCATACACATCAATTTGGCTTACTCTGATTCAATCTGGCAACTCTGATTAACAACAAAGGAAAATACAAAGAGGAGGACTTTTGACCTCTATAAGAATCAGGTGGTTCTCCACCCACAAGCTTACATAGTATGAAAACCAGTACACATATACCATTCAAATTAATATATATTTATAGGAAGCTCCAGCAGTCTCAGAGCCTGAAAAAGCTGCTGAACAGTTTGCCCAGTCACAGAGGTACTCCCATACTTTGGGGTGCAACTGCAAAATGTTTTTTTCTTTCTAAATCCTGGCCAGAATCCTCAGAGAACTCTCTCTTTGTGGGTCTAATGATCAGATTTGATAGTAAAGACAGACATTGTCAATTTTTCAAAGACTCCCCAATGCCATGTTCTGTTTCCTCAGGGAGTTATGAGTACAATTTAGAGCATTAATTCCAGCTAGGTGAGACATAAATAAGTTTGCTCCTTTAAACTGGCAAAACAGTGAAGTTAAGTAAGCAACCCAGACTCTGAGCTGCTTCTGATATGCAAGTCTAACAATTTTCCAACTGAGGCACAACTGACAATACTCCTAAGACTACAAAGAGCAGCAAAATGTCATTAATCACCTTCTGTGGATCCCACAGTATGGGCTGGAAACTATTATACTGCTAAAAGCAAATGCCACTTAATACAGCAGAAATAAAAGCATAATAAACAGTTCTAATAGTAATACATGAAAAAGCTCCTTCACCACAGAGACAGACATTTGCCATTATAATTTACATCAGATAGCAATTTAAGGTGTAAAAATTGCTTAAAAATCTGTTATGTCCAATAATACGAATTTTTTTATTGCCTAAAATGTACTTCACCATTAAATACACTTTAGCAAAGATCAACACCCATATCCTGTATTTTAACACAAACATTGTGCAGGTAACATTTAGAATGCAATAATGTAATCAAAAGTATTAAAATATTCCACCTGTACAAAGCAGAAATAATCACATAAAAAGAGAATATCTGGCCAAAGTAAAACCTTTACTGCTTTGAGAATTCATAAAATTATCTTTAAAGAAGTTTGCATGAAGCTTGATTTTGAATGGCTCCTGTGAAATATAGGATAAGAAACTGTATCTGCATTTTAATCTGCTATTCAATCTGTTCAGACTTAATATTAGAAACAAAATCTTTTATCTAAATGTTAGGAATTGGTTTTAAAACTAAGAATCAAGCCAATTCATTTGATTGTACTTATTAGTATCTCACTCATCAATCACAAAGTATAGGAGAGAGATGTGAAAAATAAAGAAAAGCTATGCAAATACACACAGAAATTCAGCGTGCCATTTGGGTGACCCAAATTTCATATGGACTGAAAGAGGATAGTCATGATTTACAAACAACATGCAGCATCTCAGGTTTTTCTCTGTTAGAGTGATGCTCTTTCATTTAGAGTTATTTTACATTTTCCACATGTTTACAAGAAGCCACCTACTAACCTACCATCTGTACACTTTTTTCCAGTTCCTGAGGAATTGCAAATGTAGAAGAAGGAGCCTGAGTTAGAGGCCATGCACCAGCCTAAAGGTATCACAAAAAATAAAAGCATTAACATTCTCATACAACATATACATTAAGCAAAAAATAACACTATTAAACAGATCTACAGTGTATATTATGCCACAGGACATTCAATTGACACCAAAAATTTTACTGCTCATTATGCATGCCCCGCTGAGGGATTAATACAAGACAGAACACAAGGCATTTTACATCATTATTGTTCAGTGTGTTAGAGGGTTAATTTTAAAAAGAAACATAAGGAAAATAAATTATTCCACAATGATCGCAACGTGTTAGTTTCCATATGAGAAGTGTTCAGTTAGAAAAATTGTTCACTTGTTATCAAAACATAAAAATTAAGTACAAATAACTTAATAATAATAAACATACATTAGTACCTGTAGAACATATATCTGAAAACTAATTCCCAAATCTATAATCGTGTCCTGGTTTTTGATAAAGTTGTTGAATTTATTGTTGAGATCAGCACTAACACTCATGTCTGTATACATTCGATGGAGCTTGCTGGTAAATTCATAACCACATGCTTGCTGTGAAGAAATATTGTAACAGGTTTCACAGTGAAAGAAATATTTATTAAATAAATTATGCACATTCACTATTAAAATATGAAAATCTAGTAGTTATAATATTTACAGAGAACACTAGTTACTGTAGAAAACAAACATTATAAAAGAAAATTATCTGATTTATCTTAGTTTCACTTTCTATACTTTGATTTACATGAACAATGTTATTTTATAAAATGGAAAGATAGAGCTAGTTTATGAAAGTCCTTGGTACTTCTATAATGTAAATATAAATTATTTGAACACACTTAATAGAACTACCCAAAACTTCATAAAAATCTCAAATGCCTAAACGATACTTGGCCATATATCTTTCACAGACTACCAAGAAATTAGTTTTTCCTTTCAGCTATTGGAAACAGGATCTACCGATTGCTAAGTTCTCCCTGGCACCCTCTGCTGCTCCCTCTCAATATTACATGCTCCTATATTCGTTTATTCTGCATTAGAAGAATACTACTTTACCTTTAGTTTATTAATCATGGCTTCTTCAGAATCCATAGACATAGACAAACCATGAATTAATCTTTTTGCCAACATTCTGGCATAGAACTGCACAAAAAACCAAAACAGATATGAGGATTTTTAAAAGCATAACCACATTCTTCAAGTATACTTTAAATGCAACATTTTAACATTTACTGAATATCAAAAGTTACCTTTTGGAATACATCTTTGTCATCAATGTATTTGAAAACAGTAATGAAACTTGTAAGTTTGTCTTCTACTTCATTCTCTGTCATTCCTTTTGCTGATTTCTTCAACAAGTTGTCACAGTACTTGGCCAGCTCAAGTTAAAAAAAGAAAAAACAAACCCAAACCTACTTGTCAAGCTTGAGAACAAATGTATGCCAAGTTATTCCAAACTTCTATATAAAAGTTAAAGCATGAAATAAGTCACGGTCTACAGCCTCATGTTCCATTGCAAGGGCTGCATTCATAGGTAAACAATACATACTACATCCACAGAAAATACAAATTCTCTATCAAAAATTACAAATGCACCAATTTCACATTCCCACAAAATGTGTGTGCAGGTTAAGTTATTTATTACCACTGAAATACACACCTGAGGCTTATTCAGCATGAGAAATGGATACTCATGTGAAGGACCCTATGACAACTCATTTGACAGTTATAAAGAAGTATTATTCCTTTCTGCAGTAATATATATCACTTACCAACTCAGGTGCTTTGCAGATTGACTTGGGCTCCCTATAGTTAACTACTGATGTCAAAGCCTACATAGGAACATAGAGCAAAGAGAAAAAATGTAAATGACTTAAAACTTTTTCTTTTATGAAATTTGAAGAAAGCAAAAAATTTTCAGGGCAAAGACCATCTGAGACCCTATAAAACTGAACTTTTGTGTCAAAAAGGGATCAAAAAAGAAACAATGAATAAAAGAGTTTGAAGTACTGCTCTGTGAGAATTTGTGCGTTGAACATTTTTAAGTTGAGATTTAAGTAAAAGTGTAAAAAGTAGAGGAACAGAACTTAATTGCAGAAAGCAGGAGAATAAATTAAGTTCTAATTAGAAACTTAAATGTAAAAGTGTGAAGGTTTTGGTATACAGCAATATGTACGCTCCAAAAGTATGGATGGAAAGAAACTGAGGAGAACCTGCAGATGAAGCAGATTTGAGTAGCAGCATATCAGCAGCAGCTTGAGCTGAAAAACATACATGGTGTGGTCACAACAGTAAGAAAGGAAAGATCTTTTGGTTGTTGGATTTTTTGAGGACACTAAAGAGGAGAAAAAGTATTTTTGATAGTGGAAATTCAAAGCAGTGCAGTACAAAAAATACAGTAGCTTAAGAAAACCTGAATATGATGAAAATGAAAAGGAGGGAGATAACAGCAGTGTAGAATGGAAAATTGTACACAAAGACATCAGAATCATCAAGATTAATTTCTAAACTACATATCACAATTAAATTAACATTTTAAACTAATACTGAACCAAAAACATTGCATTACCATAGTTCCTAGGAATTACAGTTCCTTCTATGGAAGGAGAACATTATTATTGTTATTATTATAAAGAAGAACTGAGAAGCAACTCTTTTGTACAATGCTCTGACATTCCAATATATGACAATAGGTCCCTAGAATCCCTGTGAGAAAGGAATGCATGACTTGGCAAGAAACACGAAACTTTTTGAAGTTTAGAGCACTCTTCTGCAATAATACTGGAGGCAACAACATAAGTTTTGATATCCACCATGAAAAACTGAGAGCGGATAAAAATTTTAAGTATTTATTATAGTAAATATCACTGAAGTGAAGAATTTATGTATTTAAGGGAAAAGTACATTGCCTATGTGCCAGCAAATGTAGTTGTAAATCTCATATTACTCCACCTTCTGGTATATGGCATGAATTGCAATTGAGACAGCTGTATTAGGGTATTGAGATAAGCGTTTGTTTTAAAATACTAAAGAATTATTTTCTCAATATCACAAATACCAATGGGTAACTACTATTGATATTAGTGGTATCTTCATCACTATGTCTTTCCAGATTAACCTTGGCTGAAAATTATCAAAGCTTAGACTATGACTCTAACTACAAACAGCAACTACTGTAAACACCACAAAAGAGCAATGAAATGTATGCACACATCCTGCGACAGGAAATTATAGATAGGCAAGTAATAAGTGCACTCTCTAAGAAAAAGACACAAGGATATATGGGAAAGAGGGGGAAATTAACAAATGGATTAGATAAAATGCACTTCTTGTTTGAGGAGGAGCCACTTAATCCCTCAAGAGCCCAGGCATGTTTGGCAGAAAACAATAATAACCACAATAATAATAATGTTAGTTATAATTTATTATTAAAATTTGTAATAATTAGAACTGTTATCTTAAATACCTTCATGGCTATGCATTTCAAAGAAAAGAGCAGCAAGCCTCTTTCCCTAACACAGTCTTATTCAAGTGCAGTCCTCTCCTAGAAAAAGTTAGCTATTGTGACAGTGACTGAAGTAATGCAAGTTTCCAGGTATTGTTTGTAGTCCATTTCAAAAATCTAAACAAAGCTTCTATGTAAGTAATACTATCAGCATTCAGAGTTTAAACATTATAGCAGCAAGCAAATTCAAGTTCAAACACACATAAGTGTTACCAAACTTCACAAACCCCAATTTGTCTATTCATTATCTGCACTTAAATTTACATTAAACATGTCAGTTTCATTTTTGTGTTTTGAATTATGATGAAAAGAAATGTCTTTCAGAAAACATTTAAGTATTAAAGTGGTTTCCTTTGTACATACCTTTCCCCATAACGCTGCACTGTCTTTTGTCTCATTGCATTTCTGAACTAGAAAAGCTGCAAAAGAACTCTATCTTTGAACATGTGTTGATGCCCTGAAGAATTCTGGCAAGCCTGAAACAGGGTCCTGCATTTTGTTTTCCAATGTTTTTTTTTACTTAAGTAAAAGTTACCTTGTCAAGGGCACTCATAAAGTGTTGATCACCATTCAAAACAGTGTTGATGAGTTGAACAAATTTACTATGTACTTCCAAAACTGACTCCACAAACTGAGTTGGCATCTAAAAAAGGTAGATAAAACAGAAAGCAAGTTAATGAGAAAAATAGTATTATCTACATGCAAAATATCTACATTAATTGCACATTTTTCTTAAATATTCTTTTTGATAAAAGTTAAAAATCATAGCAATTAAGTCTTTGAGAGGATTGATTCTGCATTGTTGTACTCTATACTACTGTGCTTGAGCATGTTTTGGAAATAAAAAGTCTATGGCTACATTTACAGTCATGCTATCAAACATAGATTTGAGTGTATACTGCTCTCATGCTGTCTAATCTCTTCCATCGTACCCTAAAAATCATTTATTAGCCCTTTCGAAAATCATTAATGCTAACATGTAAATACAGTAATCAAGCAAAAAAGCTACTAAAATAAGTAAACTGGTACTTCTCCTACACAGTGACTTCAGAGACAGAAAAATCTGGATGAACCCTTCGAACTTCCCTACGTAGGACAGTTACCGATCAAATTTAGTGTGCCGCATTTCAGCATAACATTTTGTATAGAAATGGCTAATACGAATTAGAGGAGTCCCTACACAGACAAGCTGGCAATGCAAGAGTGTGCAATGCACTGGCTGCATCATGTGACTCCCCAAGTGCATTCTCAGGTCACACATTAAAAATGTTTTGATGACAAAGTATTTAATCCACGCAGTGGAGCAAGTATTTCACATTTGGAGTTTATCTACACAAGGCTGTGAATTTTCATCACCCTCATGGCTCTGCATTCATTTCCCTGTGTAGATGCTATGAGTTTGAAAGAAGCCCAATAAACTTATAAAAAATTTGAAAGTAAACTATACTACTAAAGACTTCAGCCTATTTTCAGTACACACACAGGAGTTATGGAAGAGTAAGCACTCCTGTGCAGTCAATAGAAGAGTGAATTTACAACAGTTTGTATTGATGTATTATTATAGACAGAAACACTGGATGGCTAAAGTCACTGTCCTAAAATGAGCACAGATCTAGACAGCAAGATGTATACATGTACAAATATAATGCCAAATGAAAGCCTGTTTGTTTCTGAACAATGCTAGAGGAACAAAAATGGAATTGAGTAATTTAAATACATGTGAACTGAAGAAAGTTTAACACACTTTAGCAAAATAATTAAGCTACAGTGTTTTCAGAAATTACATGAAAATATGAGACTACAAAGCTATTAGTGAAAAACACCACACTGAAATCAGGACAAGATGTCAAGTCTTTACAAATAACATATAATTAAACTAAATGGAATCATTGGTTCCTAACATACCAGAACAGCTAATGCCACTGACTTAGAGAAATTCGGGAAAAAATACATACATGGAACAAAAGGACCTACTTGCCGTGACAGCATTAAACAAACGACAATGAGAAATATCTAGCTGTAGTTGTTTCTGGTTAGATCACAACAATCAGCTCTCAGGATAGATATGTGTTGCACAGCTAAGCGTGCTGATTAGAAGTTACAATTTATCCATAATGTTCCAAACCAATTTCATATAGACAAAATTAAAAAAAACCAGAATAGACTAAAAAGAAAAGGGTAAACATTTCATCAGGAATGTTAATCAAATAGGTAATTTCAGCTGCCTAAGGGAACTCACATTTTCCTGAGAAAGATTGCTGGTTGCTCTAAGGCCCTCATCATGGATATGGTTTTGTAGTTCCTGAATCATATGAGGTAAACCACTTGACACAGCACGAAGTAGAGTATACATATTTGCCATGTCTGTAACAGAGATACATTTTTATAGAATATGCTTAGAAACACTAAAAATCAACACAATATAGTATCATAATTTCACACAGAACTTTTCAAAGACTGAAACAAGACCAACTGGTTTAAAAAAAAAAAATTTAACATACACTGGATCACAGACAAAATTAAAAAAGGAAAGAGTAGGGATAATACCAGTATTTACTGCGTACTACCATTGTGACCACCTCACTCTACCAATACTCCTTGTTTAGGAGAGACTCCAAGAGGAAAGATGGGCTAGTATGGAAAAGTGTTGTACCAGTTTATTTTAATCCTTGGCCTCCCTAAATCTCCCTTAGCAACAGCTGACTAAAATCAGTTTAGATATCTTCTTGACTTTTTGTTTCCCTTCAGCAGTGGCTTGAAACTCTTCTCAGGTTAGAAAAGCTGTAAATAAGCAACTACTATTTTTACGGAGGTTTTTTGTTCTGTTGTTTTTGATTGGGGTTTGGTTTTTTGTGTTGGGTTTTTTTTTTGTTTTGTTTTTGGTTTTTTCCTCCAAAAAAGGATCCAAGCTCTGATCAATTCTGCAAAACTCTCTGGAAACTGAACACTATTATTAGATATAATTTGAGTTTGACTGTGAAAAATAATTTGTTTCACATAATAGATATCATCTTCTGTGCAAGAATCAGCATTCTTTCAAGGGTAAGAGGCATGTAGTCATCAGGAAGCATAATTTTTTTTAGTCAGGCAGGGAATATAATTACAAGAGCATCTGCTTCTGTAAAAAGGATTTGGGCAGAGAGGTCACAAAAAAATCAGGACAATAAAAAGTGGCTATGAAAAGCAACAAAAATATTTTATAAAATCATGACCTGTCAAATGATGATGAAGAAATCTGTAAAGACAGAGCCATTGGTTTACAAATGAAAACACGAGCATAAAATATGATCAATTCTACAGGACACAGGACTTCAGTGTGTTTTTAAGCCAACTAGGACAAGGAAAGAGAGAGTATTGGCTGAAAGAAGGGTTGTTAACAGTAAAAAGGTTTTCACTATATATTTGGAAGAATGAAAATGAGTTACATGGTAAAAGAAAAATGTCATTCAGGGTGCTTTCTGGATAAGTAACATAAATTAGTTGAAAATGCTTAAGTGTGTAGAAAGTCACTCAATAAAGATAGTAAATTGCAATGCTAAATGAATTAAAAAACCAAAAAACACTTCATGCCTTTTGGGACTATTAATACTCACCACTTCTTTTCTCTTGTCTGATAATATTGTGACATTCTGCATGTAGAAACTGCAAGTGATCAGCTACCATTCTCTGTTGGCATTCATGAATCACTTTGCCATATGAGCTGGGATGCAAGTATTTCCGACACCGCATTTCTTCATCTTTTAATCTACCTAAAACCTGCAGACAAGTTTTTAAACTGAGAGCTGATGAAATACTAACAACCAATATAGAACCATGAATATACAACAGTATGTGTTTGTAAAATGAGACACGAGTAACTAAAAGAACTTGTCCAGGATGCTGAAATATTATATTTGCTTATTTGAATCAGGTTGTTGCTGAATTAATTTAATCTTCTACCCCCCACCAAGTACTGACTAGGCTCAGTCACTACTAGATGTCTAACAGCACTCAGCAGTTCTCTTAAAATTTCTTCTTCCCTTCAACTTTGTGACCAGTCACCCCCAATTCCTCCTACCACACTTCTTATTCCTTCTGAGAAAGTTTTACCACAGTACCTAATTATATGACCATAAGAATCACTTTACTGTTCCATCTTCTTGTACATAAACATCTGCTCAAAAGGCATAGGTTTACATCTGAGCTATTACTAAAAACTCTCTTTATAACTTCAATGAAGAAAATAGGCATTATCCTAAAATGAGTCATATGAATACTGACATAAAAGTACTTAGATCCAGTGACTATAAGGGGAGCCGAGGGAGAGTAGCGCAGCTGCAGACTACTAGTGATAGACCAAATGAATCTGCATTTCTTTTGGTTTAATTGAAGTCTTAGCCTGTCCCTGAATTTCACTTCAGGTGTGCTACCATTAGCTTGTGCTCCTTATGGTTAAAAGCAATCTCACAGCCTTCTCCTTAACTGTTCTATCTTGTGAGTGCAGATAGTATAGCACCAAGGACTGGCTCCTAGTGTTGTATTAATCTTTGCTTCCTCAAGCAAGGTATAAGAATTACAAGTAATTTAACCACAACCTGACTTCATACACCATGAAGCAGAACAAAAGAAAATTCACCTCAGCGTATGTGACTTAATAATACTCTGTAACAGCTCTACCATATAGTCTTCTCTAATCATTATCGCTAAAACTCTCATCTTATGCTACTATAAACAGAAGGAAAGTGAGGAAGCAATACTGATCAACCTGACACGTGGTTTGGGTTTTGGGTTTTTTTGGTTTTGTGTGGGTTTTTTGGTGGGGTTTTTTTTTTTTAGTTTTCATATGATTGATTCATCATTTATTATGAAATATTTTGAAGCTGACAGTCCATCCATAGCCAAGGTTTGTCGTTTATATTCAGCTTAACCTATATTCAGATTAACCAGGCAACCAAAAAGCATACTTTAAGCTCCATGAAAGTACACAACAAAGAACAACTATGGGAACTGTACAAGAAAATGTGTATCATCAGTAAATTGATAATACTAGCTTTTATGTACTGCATGAATACAGAAGAATCTCTTACCTTCTCCATGTATTGTGAGCAATTTGACTCTTGCAATAAATTTGAAGCTTCTTGTTTATAATACTCCCCTGTTTCATTCAGAAAAGGACACTCAAAAGTTTCCTGATAAAACTAAAATGGAGAATTTTTTTTAAAGGACAAATAATACATATACTAGGTTAACATTCAAAATTAAAAAAATAAATCAGAAATGCATGTCTACCTTTAGGGGGAATTTTTTCTTATACTGTTCAACATGAACAAAGGAGTTAATAACCCCATGGATTACTTTCTGGTTTGGGTCTTCTCCACAGCGATCACTGAAATAGGCAAAGCAAACATGAGAATGTAGATATCTAATGTAACTCATCTGATAGTCGAATGAAATAATATTGGACGAAAACATTTTCCAGTAAATTCCTCTGCTTAGATTGGCAAAATTGAAGATTAATCTTAAAATAAAAATGTATTCTTCTCTCTCTCCTATACATTTAAATTGTAGAGATAGCAATTCATAAACTATTCAAAAGCACTTGCAGTTCATGAAATTTCCAAGTGTTTGCTAAGGATATAGGTATTCCAAATTACAATAAGTTCCACCTTGTATCTGAAGCCTTCATCAAAAAGACTACCTTCACACTACTGCCCCTGCCAATAAAAATTCATTTCTGCCAACATCACACCAAGAGATATGCTATTTTCTTTTCTGAATACCTACTATTCAACATGTAGATGCCAAATGGAACAAATAACATATTTGGCGCATCGTCACAATTTTTCATCGTACATTGGAAAAGGAAAAACTCATGTTTTCCAGTGAAGTTCTTAGCTTCTAATGAGCAAGTTCCAGTGAAGAAAATACTATCTTTAGTCCCATTCAGTTGAAAACAAAAGTAATTAAAACAAATGTTTTGCATGCTAAGAACGTTAGTGTTCACTCCTTTGCAAAGACTGGAAATAATGGACCCCCACTCAGAGCAGCAGAGAGTTTCTTAAAACATGAGCTGTTCTAAAAAAGACCACATTTCACATACACTTAATAAAGAAGTAAAAAATGTTCCTTAACTCCTAAGGCGTTACATAGGACTAAAATATGATTTATAAATGTATATTTACACTTAAGCATCAGCAGTTGTAATTTCAAAGGTTTTCCTTTTTTAAATACATATGTACACATATATATACGCATACATAGAATAAGAACTTTTACATTACCCAGATTGCACTGAAAAGACAAAATGAGTTCTCTGTTATAAACTTATGTTGGTGTAAGAGAGTCATTTACATGAGTGATTTAAAAAAAAAAAAAGCCAGCAAAAATACTTCAAACAGAAACATTAGCATTTACTTATATAGGCTGAGGTGGAATGGGGGAGAAATAATTTTGTGAATTTCATTCATTTTGGACTCCAGAGGATGCCTATGAGGTTTACCAGGACAACCACATTAGCAGTCATCATATTACATACATCAGACCATATTCATATGTTCACAACAGTGTTAATTATCCATATTGCTTTTAAATACTACTGTGTCCTAAGATCTGAAAACTTAAGCTGATGATGGGTGGAAAGAACTAGCTCTCTAACAGATCACAAGTAGTCACTGTACAGGTTATGCAGCTTGGTCACCTGTTACATGAGCTGACCTAATGAGTAACTGCTCCATCAGGGATGGTCTGATTTTTTTTTCCTCCCCTGGTTCTGGTAGCTGAACCAATAAAATAAATCTGGGTTTGGGTACATGCAATCACACCCTGCATTCTTGTCAGCATCTCTCTGCCGGGTCTGGGTATATGATAGCAGAAGCAGCAGCATGTCGCAGAGGGGAAGAAGTGTTACACCAGACCAGGGCCTGGACCCAGCTCCATCCCGGAGGGGCCCAGGACCATGGTGAGCTGCACGATGCACGCAGCCTATGAACGCAGCACCACATCATGGAGTGCAGAAAGCTACATAACAAAAAGTCAAGCGTATTACAAAGCAGGGCTCTGCCAAGAGACAGTCCAGTCCACCTCTAGCACATGAGGTTCTAGACCTGGAAAGATACTGGTGACACAAACACAAGAAACATTACTGTAGTAACAGATGGAGACCCAGCTCTCCTTTGCCCGGTTCACAGGCCACTTCACAGACCTTAGCCCACACTGATGCAGGAGGAGAGGGAGCAGCAAAGGTCAGGCCCAGTGGATTCAAAGGTCAACGTATCATTAGGAAAAAGTTGTAAAAGTACAGGAGGAATATGCTCCATGGAAGAGCTGCAAAGGAGGAGACAGGCTTTCAAAGCAGAGGCTGGATGGCATGAAGGCAATAGACGAAAAGGAATGCAACATGGAACTGGCCTGCCTGTTGAGTGCCTGGTAGTACACACAAAGATAACAATTTAAATCCACGTCTGAATACCGAGGTAGTGAAGATGCAGTTGCCAATCAAGTGACAAGTTTGGAACAACTGCCAGCATCATGTAAGCATTTATTTATAACAAATGCCCACATTCCTTATTTTTCCCCTCAAACTTGCAGAATTTTTAGTAGCTTAACATAGGTTTCCTCAGTGAGTATTATATATTTACAGCAAAGTAAAGTCACAAAATTCAGTGACACATTCATGATGAAGTTCATAACGTAGTTCCATCTGAAAAGCTACGCTATTTCCAAGACAAATAGCATATGTCACAAAACTATCATACTTTCCCCTTTGGCAGCACCTTCAAGGTTTTTACTTAAGCCAATAGCACTCTGCTCCAAGAATTTGTAACGCAAATGGCTAGTTCCAACAAAATTTGACAGAAGTTTCAAGAATGATTTTCACGAAAGTTGTGGTAAGAACAGGATCTGCCAAACTAAACTGAGAGAAATTGGTGAGCCTACCAAGGTGTACATCTATTAAGTGTACATTTTCCTTCTCGGCAGTAGTCAGCAAGCAAGACGGACACACATCTACAGAGCAGTTGTCGCACAGTTTGAGGCAGGGATGTCCCAGGACATCTTGTGACAGTAGTAGGGAATCATGATGTTTGGGGGGGAATCTAGACAAAAAGATAAACCACTAGAAACACAAGTGCTACTCATCCTGCTGCTGCTGAGTTTCTTTTTTCAAAAGAAATGGAGAAAACTACAAAAAACAAGCTCAAGGATGTTGTGCTGCTTCATATTAATTCCATCTTATTCCTACCTTAAGAATAAAGCTAACAGTGGAAGTTTAACAGGTATCATACAGTGTACTATAGCCCTATAGAACATATTTAAAGTTTAAGGTACGATAATAAATACTACATTCATTAAAAAAATATTCCATCATTCAGAAGACGTGCTCTGCTGTGTCAGATCAATGGCCTATCGAGTCCAATCAACTACGGAATTCACTGTGAACCAAAAGAGTCTGTTTTGAACACTTTTTAAAGAGTAACTGACTTCCAATAGCTTTCCTTTCAAACAAATAGTATAAATAGTGTATCAGCTTAGACAGGAATAGGTTCAGTTAGTTAGAAAGTGTTAGTTATCTTTACTAGAGAAGCCTCTCCTGGTTAGTCTGTACTAATCACGCTGTCATTTGAGATAGCACCTGAATAATTTCCAAATTATTTCTGTTTAAGAATTTCATAGATGAATTTTCTCACAATTGGAGATCTTGTCGGCTTCCTGTTGTGTTGAAACAAAAATGCGTAAGTTGATATTCAGCTTGCCTTGTAGGAGGAGTGCTTGGGCTAGAGGGAGGGGGAAGAAAGTGTGTTATATTCAGAACTCTATATTAAGAGGAGTGCAGTCAGACAAGACAGGCTTAAGTGATTTAACAATTCTCTGCTGTTCAAGGGGGCTAATCCTGCTCCCTTTTGCTCAGTCACAGGCCTCTACGTCTCTTGCGCTGCTTGGGCGCTCATCTAATTCTTTGCTGAACTGACTCATGCCAATCTGGAGAAATATTAGCCAAGATGGTTGTCTGTCATATTAGCGGTTGAGTTGGTTCACTAAGGGACTAGATGAGCACCAAATTCAGCGCAAGAAAGGTAGTAGAGCATAGCCTGATCCCTTTTGGCATCAGCAAACTCTTAAATCAGTTTAGCCATCTTGTTCAGCTGAACCACAAGTCACTACTTGCATTTCTTAATTTTCATGTACCAAAAAACTTTCTTGTTAATTTTAATGTGTAGTGTATTGCACAAGTTTATAGCTAAAAAGATGTGATCAAAATTTTAGTCAGAAGTCTTTTTTAAATTCCAGTTAAATACATTGATAAAATGAAAACTGAAAGCAAAATTTGTGGCTCTGCTCCCCCTACCTTGTCCCGTACAGTAATAAACATACTTTAAATGCAAACACTTGACTACAATATTGGTTATCAATTCCACATATTGTTGTATACTATGCAAAATCTTCTGGTTTTAAGAACTTCAACTGGCCCATCTATTTATATTTTATATTTTTAAAACACTTTAATAAATTAAACCATGCACACACTGAAGTACTACACTTAGAAACCTCTTGATTAGATGCCTTCTTAAGTATATACATGTATTAGTAATTTTATTACATTTTTTAGGTAGTAAGCTTTCCATGCATATTCTTGCACCTCTACTAGATGTAACTTATTGATATCCATTTCTTCAAAGACATTGTTTAATCCCTGAATTGCCGAACTCAATGCTAAAAGACATTTAACAGCCATTTGCAGCAAAGTCTTCAAAATTGCTTCTTACAAACTGTATTGGCCACTGGAATCACAGCAACAAGCCTATAGTTACGTGCAAAGGCCATTTTCAGAATACCCATAGTAAGCCCGACATTTCACGATACCAGGAAGAACAGCTATAATAAGTTCTCTTATACAGTTCAATACCTGATAGGGAGATGACAAAGCAGCTAAAACTAACTTAATACAAATTGTGACATGTATATTTTGAGAAACAGAGTTGAATTAACTTCTTTGAGATCACACAGAAGAATCCTTAATAACAGAGGGGAAAAAAATACAGACCCAACCATTAGAGACAATGACTCAAGTTTTATTTTAAACTTTCCAAATGGTTTAATAACAAATAACATCAGCTTGTTACAGTCTTAAGGTCTAACTCCCCACAGAGCCAGTGACAGTCTTGATCTAAATACCCTTGAGGTCTGCAGTCAGCCTCAAGGTAAATACATACCATTACTCTCTTAAGAGGCACCAGAGCACTGTTGAAAAAGGTTCTAGCACAGATTTACCCTCCCACCCGCCAGTGAAATACATAGATTGACTAAAAGTAGTCTTCACTGTCACTGTGCTTAATGTAACAAAGCAGAATTTTCTTCACCATGAATTAGGGAATCTTCATTTAGTAAAAATACATTGTTACAGTAAACATATGGATAAAGCAGTATTGCAACTGGTTACAAAGGAAGCATGGTTCAACAACTGAAAGGAAGTAAATAATTCCTGGCTTCAGAAACACCATCTGAGAGGGACATTATTTAGTCATCAAAAATTTAATTCAGGAAGAAAAAATAAAATTATAATATTAAAATCAGTTTCTTAATGCCTTATAAATACAGCTTTTTGGCTGACCAAGTGCATGTCCAAGACACCTCAATCAGCCAAATTACCTCATTCTTTCAGTTTACCTACACTAGGCTGGTCACCTGAGTCAGGCATGCAATCACTTAAAAAAACCACACAAAACCAACAGTCATTAGGCAACTCCAGAGCCACCCTATACAGTAGTAAAAGCGTAGAAACCAATAGAACTTACAACTAGACACAAGGTCTGCAGTATATTTCAAAATTTCTGTTTGTTCATAAATAAAAAGATCCTTTAGGAGTTAAATAGTGTAAAGGTTTTAAATCAAAACTTAAAAAGTCCCAAGTCCTGTAACTACCAGGGTCTTTGTTTAAAAGTAACAAAGATATTGAGAAATAAAACAATAAATTCCCCTCAAAGTGAAAAAAAAATTGCCATTTTATTCAAGTAAAGCACCAAGAATGTTAAGTGAAGTCACTCATCTGAACAACAGAAACCCAGAAGCTTTGCATATCTGCCCCGAAAACCAGAATTGTTTTGGGTTTTATGCAAAGCAACATGGCTTTTCTGGCTTTGGCAAATCCTTGCATAAGTCCTGGTCCTTGTGTTTACTGACAGCACAGAAGCCATAAGCAGTCAGCATCAGGTGAAGAAAAAAGTGAAAGGCATCCTATGGGACCTGGAGAACTATCCTAACTACTCCCCAATCCCATTGATAAGAAGGGTTGGTGAAACAGAGAAGATGATTACCCTCAGGTTACAGTGAATTAACTATTTTCTTTTCAGAGTCCTTTTCTACACATGCAAACCACAAGTATGTAGCTACAATGAGAAAAGCTGATAGAATATCATCATCAGGTAAGAAGCAACCTTCAAAAAAAAAAAACAAACCATGAAGGCCCCGGACTTTTCAAAGTAAGAAAGTGCAATACCCCCACATTGTGTAAAAGCAAAAAATAATCAAGCACTCACTTTTTTATTTCTCGGAGGAGCATCCGAATAAGGATGGCCTGCAGAGGCTCAATCATTAATTTTCTCCACATATCAAGAGCTAGCTGTCAGGACACAACACAAGTTTTACATCAATAAAAACACAAAAACAACCCTCAAAACAAAATCAAAGATGATGCAATTCCCCAGTTAGAATTTTAAAGATTAAGTTGTTAGATATCCTCTTCTTTCTCCCTTTAAAATTCTTTTGTTTGCCCCCCCCCATTTGTCAATATATTGATATATTATTTTGTATTTTTTCTTCTAGAACATCTGACCGCATTTGGATAAGATCACACAGATCTGTACATTAGCACTGTCAGACAGATTTTCTAGTCAGACAGTGTCTGAATGCATGCTTCCTACACATCTCATAGGACTGATTTATTTCTTGGTTCCACTCTGTCAAGGATTCTCAAATGCATATAAGGACGCTAAGTTAGCTATGAGAGCAAGTTTTAAGTATCCATATAAACAAAACATCTGCACAGTAATATATAAGTAACATGCCTTCCCATCTGAAGTGTTTGAATGTGTACAGACACTGGTGTGTCTAACAATGAAGAATTCTGGGAGGTAAAGCAGACCCAACTGCATCATAAGGAGGTTCAAAGAAAAGGTAAAGGTTTGCTTATAAATCAAAAGACAGACAATGTTTTGAAAGCAAAGTTGTCTTAGGAGTGATTTTCACTGTCTTGCCTTGTGGAGAGTAACAGTAGAACAGTTAGCAGAAAACAGTTTCCCTAAGACATCAGGAACTCATCCAGAAGAGAATGCTGAAAGAAGCTAGTTCTGGAGAATAAAAAAAGACTGACACATTTTGTGACTATGAAGTGAAGGGGGTGACTGACCTCAGGTGATTCTATTCTGCAATGTGGTCTCTGAAATGCGGTCTCTAACACAGTCCCTCTCACATATGATCTACCAATGTGAAATAGCTTCAAGTTGCCTGTTGGAATTTTCTTCTCAGGTAAACTACAGACAGGTCAATCCAGCAACTTGATGTATTAGTTCAAGAAACTTTTTTTCTCCTTGAGGGGAGGGACTGATCTTACTTCTCCACCTAGATTGACAATACAGAATATGGCCGTTTCCTCCATTTTCCAGAATCTGCTGCCCCAGGATGGGGGAAATAAATAGAAGACACATCTTAACTACCTTCTAGCTCAGGGCTCCTATAGAGTCATTGAAAACTCAGAAGTCTGAAACTGGTGATGGGAGATCAACTCAGAAAAGCAGTATGCTTCACCATGCATTCATTACATACAGACAGAAAAAAATAGTCTCTTGTAAGCACTGGCAGACTACTACCATCAACTGATCTCATCCTGTACTTTTCCTGGTACAATTACTGAATGTCTGGAGCGCTTATTGGGATGATAAACTGTTTGAAGCCAAGCCCATACACATCAGATACAAGAGAATGGAGGTGTGTATGTACCTCCTGTTACACACCCCAGGAGAACTAAGCAAGCACGTACTCATTTAAGATTACTGAAAAGCTCCCAAAGTTTCATTAGCACACAGGAGTGATGCTGATACAGAAACTTCAGTACATAGAACAGTTCTGCTTCTACAAATACTGGGCATTATTTCTGCAACTTCATGCTGAAACTGAAAAGAACTATATATAAAATAAGCATGTTTGTTCTTGGGTATGTAAAGGACAGATCATCTCGTCATCCAAAAAGGGATAAATCATAATTCCCTCCATTCTAAAGCTATGAACAACTGAAATAAAGTCTTCTGTCCAAGCCCCTAGTGCAATCCAAAGAATACAAGATAGAACCCTAAACAGGAACCATAACAAAAGAGAAAATGCTTGCAAAACAAAGACTTGATAAACTTGGCAAGTGCCTTGTAGGTCAAGAAATTTGACCTACTTTGATTTCTGGGGCAATGAATTCACCAAAATTGCTGCAATTTAATGCATTAAACTACCTGAGTGTAGGACTCAAGTCTCCATTCCCTTTCAGGGCAAAGGAGTAACTGCCATAAACCTAATCCTATACCAGTAACCAACAGAGATGAACTTTACTGCCTCAAGATCCAAAGTTTACCTCCTACTACTACAGGTTACAAAGACAGTGTTTGGAAAAGAGAAATGGAAGGAGTCTTGGGGAGTGAGATAATGAAAAACTCATCAGTAGAATCCCAGACATTATCATCCAAACATCTTCATCAAGAAACAAAGGCTGCCAGCTACAGTTTAAGAATCTTGATCCTCCCCATAACCTGCCCAAATGATGAGCTAAGGATGTACCATCCTAGGAACGACTGTTGGGAAACTTGAAGAAAAGCGTGCGTTATTGTCCTTATGCCCCTCTCACGATTCCATAAGAATAAGGAAAACTGAATACTCAAAAAAAGCTGAATTATCAGGTCTGCTGTTTGTAGTTCTTTGGCAAACATATCCTAGGGCAGTTGCCACTACCATCCTTTGGGTCATACCTCAGAATGGAGTAGCACACTGAAACGCAAGGAGAATTTATTAATACATCAGCATCACACAGCCCCAAGAACAAGCCCAGACCTATTCCCAGCCCCCAAAGCAGCTGAACTAACAGTCATTCACAGAGAGCTAAGGACAACTTCTGGCAACTGTGGGAACAGACTTGGCTAAATCTGTCTGAGGAAATAAGGAGTAACATTTATGCCATTTTGAAGACACCACAAACAGTGCAGCAATATGCACTTCCAAGCTCTGATAAGCCTTTACAGATGCCACTGATTAGCAAGCCTTGGAGACAGCACAGGTAGACAAGAGAATTTCCTTTCCTGAATTGTCTTGACTTAATGTATATCATGTTTGTGGTGTTTTTTTCAGCCCACTCCCAATCTGTCAGAGGATTAGCAATTTCAACTGGCAGTGCCATCTTCATCAGCTGGGTAGCTGGGTCAGAAGCACAGAAGGTGCTTCTTCATGCATCACAATCTCTCCTTACTCTTAACTAAAGGCAGCAGAGATCTCCTACTTAAAATAATGAAATCAGAGCTAGAACACTAATCATTCACAGGTCAACTTCTGACACTAAAGAAAAAGAAAAAAAGCATTTTCTCTAGCTTTCAAAAAAAAAAAAAAAAGAGACAAAGTGTTCACTTCCCTTTTAGAGAAAAAGGCAAATAGGAAAAGAAAAAAACAATACACCACTACAGAGAATGACAGAATAAAATTAATTCTGCAGCTAGCAGCGTGTATACATACAGACACAAAGCAAACAGCCACACAGACAAGCATTCAAAGTTTCTACTCAGCTGTATTCAGGATTGCAGTTTTGCTCTGATTCAGGCTGAAAAGGTGTTTTCAAAATCTTCTTAAAGACATATTGACACACTTTGTTTTGAAAAATTCAAAAGCGTTTTTTTACTGTAAAATTGTTTTTTTCATTTTACTTTCTTATATTTAATGAAGTGACAGAAATGATGTATACTTCACTTCTGCATAGCTGAAGAGCAGAGGGTGGTATCTCACAATATAGTTCTACTACTGACAATTTTTTTTCATTTTCTAGGTATTTAAAAATGACTCTCGGCCTCTCCAACTTACATTAGTAACTGTGTCAACACCCTTGTGCTTGCCTCAAATTTTTTTTTTTTTAAAGATAAGCCCTCCCTATATTATATTTTTGTGCACAGAATGTCTACTTTTTCTTTCAAAATCTCTATCCAAGTTGCTACAATAGAAGTACAAAATAGCCTGCATTAGAAAATAAGATGTACACAAGACTAATCTCAAAAAGCTGTTACACTTCATGACATCAAGAAATTGAAGCCTAAAAATAGTATTTCAAGGGTTTCCAAAAACAAAAGTACTGCTTCTTCAAAATATTTTCTAGATAGTAGTGTCACTTAATAAACCAAAGTTTTTTTGCAAAGTGGTATCTATTACCACATTTTAAGCTGAAGTTCTCCAATAGTTTTCATATTTGCTTTTTTCCCCCTAGATCATTATATTTTTCTACATCAAAACTGTAACTCATTTTACAAAAGGTTCAGTGCTTACATCATTTACTGCATTTAACTATTCAGATTCTGTGGCACAGAAAAGTCAAAATTCAAAAGGACAAAGCTGAATTTGTAGCACTTCTGAATAAAGTCTATATCCACTCCCACTTTCAGAGATACCTACCTCTCCTATTTCCATCAATGGTTCATTCATATCCACCCCTCCATAACCATACTGAAGGTCAGCTTCAGTCAATTTGTTCTTCTTAATAAACTGTGTGTTGAGGTACCTATAGAAATAAAGATAATCTAATGAAAACAGGCAAAAGTTAAACTATTTTTTAAAAATAGATTTGGAATTGTATAATGTATTCCACATCACAAAAGATAACCTCTTTTAACCAATGCCATTGCTATCTGTAGGAAATTCTTAAAATATAAATGACTTCAATTTAAAAGACCTTACATCATATTAAAACAGTACAGTGTTAGTAACTGAGATATCAAACAGTAGCCTGATACAGCATTTTCTTGGTGTGCAATATACTTGTGTAAGAATCCAACATACGCTGCCATATTACACATACATGTATATGCAAAATAACTGCTAAATTCTGAGCAGACAAGTAGTATCAGTGATAGTAGTTTGCTTATTTTTAGTGATAGAAGAAGGTTCCTGAGTATCAGATATTTAAGTAAAATTTATTTTCTTCTACCTGTACTGTTTATTATTTTGCATTTCTCTCAGACTACAACACAAAAATAATGCCAATTTTTACAGCACAAATTTTTGTCAGTTATGTCCCTTACTCAGGCCATGATAACTAGCAAACAGTTATGTTACAAATTTTAAAGCTAAGAGAAAACTTTGCAGAAATTATTTTAATTAACAGTTATGAAAGAGAAAATGTTATAAATGCTTTATTTTAGTATTTACTATTGTATGCATAGTTTTTATAAAGAGCAGAAAATGGTTTGTGTGAAACCTGATGAAACGTCCTTCTTAATTCTCAGTATTCCCTTAAAAGGAATACAATAATATTTTTAAACTAAAACTATTCTCCTTCTCTTTCCCAGATGACTGGGGAAAAATGTCTAATATCTTTCATAACTACACCTATAATATTTGTTATGCTAGTGCTTAAATGAGGTAACAATATTTTTTTAAAAATTCCAATCCAACTAGCAATTTTGAGATGTCCACTTTCAGACACTGAAGAGAGCCAGACTGCTGAAGTGCTTTAAGAGATTCAGGCTTCACTAGACTAGTGATGTCTGAACACTTTGGGTAGGAAGGCAAACGACAAGCAAAGAAGAGAAGGAGAAACACACTATGAAAATCTGTGAAACCGAAAGAATTCAGGACAGAGTCCAAAGAAGGAAGACTTGTGATAGTGCAGTGGTGACAAACTGGAATACAGTGGCCTAACCTACTTTCAGACTCCAGAGTCTCTGAGTACTGTAAACTGCTCTGGTACCATCAATAACCATCATAAACTGTAAATGTAGGTCTGTGTAGAAGGCTACAGGCTTGCCATTTCATACAAAACTTGTGTGGACATCCAGAATAGTTGGAAAACAAGCCTTAAGCAGGCATGCTGCTTGATGATATTGCCCCCACCCCACCACGTGAACAAAGCCAGCAGCTGCCATTCTGCTTTTTCCTGTTAAGCTTGCTAAAAAGGAAAAGCCCTATGCTCTCCTATTCGCACCCTCTCCCTTCCACCAGTACATGCTTTCTCAGATTGGGCAACTGACCCATCTTAAAACTAATGTAGCCACAAGTAAACAAACAAGTTTGACCTAGATTGGGTACCCCTGCAGAGACCCACCTGATTCAGGCAAACAGGCAGTGGCAAGAACCACCACTCACGGCAAGAGCATCACCACACTCTGCCTCAAAACCAAAACCAAGTTTGCCCACATTTCCTGTCCTCTTCACCTACTTTTACCATCAACTTCCAGAACCAACACAAACAAATAACTGCAAAGGAGGTGGAAACAGTATAATCTCAAATCAACTTCTCCACTCAAGTCATAAACCATTTTTCACCTTTAATAACTACTTCAAATACTTCATCTGTATTTCTTACTTTCAGAAGACAATCCACAAGGTTCATCTGTAACTTACTGTGGAGACAAGGACTGGGCATGGATTGATAATACCACAAATTACCCACAGACTCTTGCTAATATTGACATAAAGCTTTCAGGTGAAAGTTTGAAACACCTGGTCACACAGCTCAGGCCCAATTACTTGAGTGCACCTGTGCAGGTTTATGCTTTACTGACAAGGAAAACAGCAAACAAGATGAGAAAATTGAGGTTTGTTTCCCTTCATGGTATTAGCAAAGCAATATCTCTTTCAGGACCCAAACCTCAAAACACACCCACCAAGTTTCCACTGTAGAAAGAAGTCAAAAAGTTTGAAATTTAGAAGAGCATTACAAGACTCATTCAAAACAAATACCTAGTTTACAGTGGAATACTAAAGACAGTGTTCCATCTAAACACTGGAAAGGAGTTGATACATGAATATTTTCGTGGGCAAATTTTTTCAGATACAAAGGACTTGGTAATTCAACGAAATAAAAGGATAAGTTCTTTCACGAAGAATTTAGAAAAAACCAAACTGCAAGAACTAATTTAACAATTAGAAGGGTAGCTAATTATTGAGGGACAGGTTACCTGGTAACTTCCATGTATTTGGTACTTTTAAATCAACCAAGGACAATACTCTAACCACAGATTACTATTCTAGATACAATGACCATGCTCTCAAAACAATGTTTCCACATCTCAATAGCCCACAATGTCCTTGTGGGGACAGACTTTGCAAAGCCTTGTCAGAAAGATTAGATGCGTATTTTTTTCTTTTAATGTTTTATTTGGTTTTAGTAATTTTAATTACACACTCCTGGATAAGAAACAAATATTAGTGTTGGCAAAACAGACATTGTGAAATTTAGCTTGAATGTAATAAACCTAAGAGCGTACCTGTCTCAAGTCAGCTCCCGGTTATTTTCTTACGTTCTCCATGATAAAGCCAAAAGAATTTACCTCCTTTAAGTCTCTGTCCATTCATTATATGATACCACAAAACAACACACGTGATTATATATATTTCTAGAAGTACCATACTTTTTTAAAGCAAAAATGGGAGACTCCCTCTATTAATTTTTTTTCCTCATCTGAAAGCTTTCCAAAGATAAAGAAGAAACTTTTGAGTGACCACTCTTTTTCCACCCCTCCCCCTGCCCCCTTCTACACACACAGTCAGACTGCTATGGCACGTGAGCCGCGCAGAACAGTACACAGGAATAAACCTGACCAAGTGCTGAGGGAACTGCTTTCAGAAATTTGCACTGAGAGAACCCCGCTAATGATTTTCACAGGACACTGCGAGTGCTCAGGGACAGAGAAATGGATAAAGACCCTATATGGCAGTATCATTCGCTCTTCTGATGTACAGGAGACAATTAAAAAAACATAACTAATTAGCTAGGACTAATTATTACAGTTAGTTGTCAGAGGCATTCAGTTTGGCTTTAAGATTCTCTTCAATATACCACTTGCACAATTAAATTGCTTTGCAAGCTACAGAATGAGTACGCAACCACATGACAGTTATAAATGGGTACCTTTCTGTATAATAGGAATTAGCAATTGTATTAATGTTTTCAATAATCTCCATGTGCATTCATGTGGTCAGCGGTGTCAAATCTATCCAGGGACCAGTTATGAACAGTGTTGCTCAGGGGTGGATGCTAAGTTAGCAGTTTGTCTTGCGGAGCCAACAGCGAACCAACCACCTCCTTGGCTCCACTGGCAAGAGTGTACCAGCAAGTTGAGGCAGGCGATTGTTCCCTCAGCACTTGTGAGGACATGCCTGGAATATCATGACCAGTTTTGAGTACTCAAATACAACAGCTCTGGACAAATGGAAGAGAGTCCAGAGAAAGCTCACTGAAATAGCTAGGGTGCAGAGCATGAGACAGACAAGATGAAGACAAACTCTTCTCAGAGAAGCACAGAGAAAAGACAAGAAGCTGTGGACACAAGTTGCAGCATGACAAATTCCAAACAGACATACAGGAAAATTTTAGTGCTCGATTACTCTCATTCTAAAAAACAAGCTGCTCAAAGGCAGCAAATTCTCTGTCCTTGAAGGAGCTCAGAATTTGACTCGGCAAAACCTTAAGCAACCTGGTTTAACTTTGAAGCTAGCCCTACTCTGAGCATAAGGTTGAAATGGATGACCTTCAGAGGTTTGTTCACACCTACTTTTTTTAAAGAATGTTTCAATGAAAACATGCTATGGTGACTTCACAAGTGCTATACTAAAAGCAGCAGAACCACTGTGCTTTATACAAGCAGAATGCTTTAACGTGTCTAGTAGTGTACACATACAAGTACTCAGCACTGGAAATTTTCATAATCCAGTATCTGTTCTGATTCACTCTTAAGCACAGATGATCATTAATGTTAGGTTTCAAATGTTGATGGGACTTCTTGCTTGTTTAAATCTTCCCCATATTTATTAAGGTACATAACTGGTAAGCAAGATTAAAAGCAGCAGCTTCTTAGCACTTAAAATGAGAAGGGGACTGGAATTAATATTAGTTTGAATTTTGTTACAGGTTACTGTGACATTATGCTTTGAATTGGAATATAAATTACTCTTATCATAACAAAACTGGCTGAAGTTTGATCATGAAAGGGAAAA
The DNA here is from genome assembly GCF_028858705.1 of Grus americana. Lineage (NCBI taxonomy): Eukaryota > Metazoa > Chordata > Aves > Gruiformes > Gruidae > Grus > Grus americana. The sequence continues at coordinate 154,222,314 of NC_072853.1, forward strand.
TGTTTCACATAGAAGTACAAAAAGAAAGATACCTAAGATTAAAGCACTAAAAATTACTATACATTAATATGCTACTATTATCAGAAGCATTCAAAAAAAAACCAAATCAAAACAAAGCAAAGCCTGCACTATATGTGTTTAGTTTTCAGGATTTTATTATGAGATTTTTAAACTTGAGCTGTTCTTAAAAAAACCTTTAATTTTTTTTTTACAAGAAAACCCTCCAATTACTTGAAATAAAGGTACACAAAACAGATTTTTTACAAGTATGATTACCTATGAAAAAAGCACTAAGATACTATTAAGCCCCAATGTTCAGCACTGTTTTTATCTACTATATTTATCATCAGAACTAACAAAAACAACTAAAGTTTATTTAACATCAAGTGTTCCTTATTCCATCAGTTTTATCACCTTGGTTTAATCAAGCACATATGGGATTTTAGTTTTCAAACTGAATCCAAATTTGTTTTCCTAGCAAAACACACCCAGGGGAGTGGGTGAAAAAAACAAACCAAAATCAACACCAAATAAAACATTTGGCTGCATTGCCAGTCACATGATTGGTCTTGCATTTTATACATTTTGCTCAAAAATAGTGTGTCTCACACTTTAGTAGTGTTTCAAATATTACCTATCAGGGTAGAAGGTTTAAGAAGCAGAGATGTGAGCCTATTTAAATAGATTTCTTTAAAACTTAAAAACAACATTAAGATTACTAGCTGTAAAGATTAATTAGTTTTTATTGCTGGAAGAATTATACAAATTATATCCTGGGATAACACAGAGTCAACTAATTTATGGTGCTTTTTTGAGAGCAGGTGTGCAAGTAAGAAAATAACCCAAACTGATTTATAAAGAACCAGAATATCTTCTTACCATCTTCAGAAGTACTTTCACTCAAAACACACTCTCAAAAAACCAAAAAAGTGACACAACACTTAATGAAGTGTTTCCAATGCATGAAAGTCATTATGACTCTACTAATCAAGCACTGAATTATTTCTTGCCTTCATGTGAGAAGGTCTTTTAGTTCCCATTACAATGTATGTTTTATTATTGAAAAGAAAAATCATACTTTCACAGTCATACCCTTCAGTGACTTTTAAAAGTATATGACAAAACTCAGAATTTCAACACAAAGAAAGAAGATATAACTTTGCGGTAAAATTATTTCCAACAGAACACCTAACAAGTACATTTTCTAGACCAAAACACCATATGCAAAGCAGGAAGAAGAGTTAGAATGGGCAGAGTTGGCATGAAATAACTAACTTCGAAGTTTAGGAACTTAGCTTCACTGATATATGAATACCACTCTACTGAGCTTATATATATGTACAGGTTGGTTCATGTGCATAAAAAGTGTCTGGACAAAAAATGTCCTAGCTTGTTTAAAAATAAAATAAAAAATCAGGTTCACGCTGCTGGAGAAGTATTTTGTTGGTTTATGACCAGAAACACTCAAGTGCTCAGAAAAACTGTTACACAAAGCAGAATCAGTGAGATTCATATACATTAAATAGGATTTTTTTTTTTCCCTTGTATCAACTCTCCAGTTAAGTCAGAGACAAATTATGGAACTAAAGTTTGCAAGCCCAGGATGGACTCTATCACATGTGTTCCCAGATTGCTAGGGATAATTTAACAGATTCTACAAGATCATACATACGTCTCCTAACATAATAGTAAAGGTCTTGAAAACCTTTGTAAATCTTCACATCACCCCATCAAATAAGTACAATATTGAACAGTGCCTCATAAGTTATTTTTACCTCCTGGGTATGACAGGCATAACAGACACTAGAATGTTCAACCTACAGTCAGAGTGGAATTAAAATCCAAATTCTAGTAAATTCAAAGCCATATCAACATAGTCATAATTCTAGCAACTCATGAATGGCTGAGTTTTATATGCTTAAGCTATCACCAGTAGCAACAAAATACGCTTGTGATTCGGGAAACAGTAGAAGTACAAAAATAACAAGTTAGCTGTGTTTTTATTTATAGACTTGGCTGTAATCTACTGAAAAAAACCCTGTAAAATTGATTGCCTGTATACAGTCTATTAGTTTCTGAAGTTCTCAGGAAAAAAAAATAGGGAGAAATTTTCACTCCCTCTCCAATCCCTGCAGTTCAAACATTCACCTGAAAAGAAAGGACCCAAAGAGCATATAGCCTTGTCTGAAAGGCTCTTCTGGAAGAGAAAACTGTAGTTTTGCCAAGGTACACGGCTAAGCTTTGAAACAAACCATGCTGGCTCAAGTGGACACTTCAGTACAATGCCATCCTTGTAGAAAAACACCTAGGAGTATGAGGTACTTCACTGCAGAATTGATTAGCACCAACGTATTTGGCGCTGCAACATCAGAAACAATGGAGGTAGAATATATAAGTAATGAAAAAATAGTAGGTATCATCTTAGGCAACTGCTTCAGTGGTAGGGACCAGTGCACAGAAAAATCTGTTGGAGCATTATTCCTTTTTTCTGATATCCTGCTACCATAACTATATTCTCTCCAAAACTGACCTGGAGCACATTCGGCTATTGCTCTCCTTAAGTGACATTCTTAGACTTAAGTGAAGATCACTGTAATCATTTCAAAAGCGTAACAACTCATTTGCAAAGCTTACCTGTATAAACAGTCCATATAGTCTGCCCCTTTGCTATATTCTTCCCAATATCTGTGATACATAACCAGTACTTGTTCTTCAGCTTCCAGAACTCTCTGTGAAGGAAGACACACCCCCGCCCCCCACTAAAATTAGTATGAACATAGCATACATACACAGAAAGTTATAACAGGATTATCATTTTGGAATAACAATCATATATTCAAAATCAAGACCATGCCTAAGCATTAATCAGTCTAAAAATAACATTGTTGCAATGACCAGAAAACTAACAAATCTTCATACTACGAAGTTTTGGTAAGCCAGCTACAACACCTGAAGTTGCTTTATTTTGCATTTAAAAAGAACAATCTCTATAATGTATTATTTTCTATTCGTCTTTACAGAAATACTTGCTTGAAGAATACTGATGGGATAACTGGCATAACTATTCCCTCACTGACAGATGAATTTGCAATTCATGCAGCCACATGCACACTGGAGGAGTTGCCTAACTATAACCACTTAAAATCAGTATGTCTTACTGGTTAGACAAGCCCTTATACTTAACAAGAATCCTGGAATAAAACAAGTTTAACAAAATGCAGATTTACGCAAACGTAAACAGCTTAAGTCCTGTAAATTCCAAAAGATTTGGGCCTAGATTTAAGCGAATCGTCATCTAAGAAGTTGCTGATGCATTGAACTTCTCAAAATATATTCATACATCAAAGGAATAAGTTCAACAATTTAAACTAATTAGTATGATTTGTGAAGGAGGATGAATTCAACTATAATTCTCTCTAGAATATGTAATTTTAAACTTTGGCTTAAGAAGCAAAGAAGTCTATGCAAAAATAACGTAAAAGAGGAAAGCTAGTAGACAAAACAGAATTGGAATGCTTTCCTCTGCAGTATGAATTTAGCAAAGGTTTTCCAACATTATTTCAAAGACAAATGGTGGATAGCCAATTTAAAAAACGTATATATGCTTTCTGCTACTTCCCATAGCTTCTACTGTGCTGGCACCTGTCTCATTATCCTAAGTGAGCTCATTCAGCTCACTAAATAAATGAAGAACAACTTTTTTTGGCCAAGTTATCTACCAGTTTAGTGAACTGATTTAGTCTACCAACCTGTCAGAGGTATCCTCTCTGCAACCAGTGGAACTACCCATTAAGATGCCCAGCCTATCTTGTCAAATACACAATTACCTAAGCTCAAAAAATAGCATCAAGTCATTTAGCAGTACTATCCAGAATCTGCAATTCTTCATTCCCTCTACAAAGACAGGCAGACAACTTATTTAAATCTACTTCTCTTTTTACTGAAATATAAGGAGACACTGTTCATCCACCCTATATATTCAACATGATGAATCATGTTTCTACTGAAAATGGCTGTCTTAGCTGATGAGACAGAAGTTAATTCACAGCTACATAGGCATACAAGTATTGTTATTTGTCATAATAAATAATTTGTCATTACTTCCTCCCCTCCCAAGTATTTGCTACTTTATTTCCCACATATTTCAGAAGTTTTCTTTAGTAGAGTATATACAATCAGTTTCCAAGACACTAGAATAGATATTTTTTTGATGTAACAGAAGGCTAATGCCAAACTCTAGCACATTTGGAAAACTAAGACATTTCTGCAATTCGTTTGATTATAAGCATTCAACAGAAAAGAACGAACTTACTTTTAGAGCCAACAAATATTTTGTATAAACCATAATTTTTGGCTTAAAAAGAAAGTTCTTGTGTTGCACACGCACCACAGTGTTGTATGATATATGTGTTGCATATATCAGATATATATACACACACGCTTGTCTCTAACTCTTGTCATCTGTGATTTACAAAACAAACAAAACCCCTCCCTAAGGTCAAAAAAGGACAAACAATACCTATATGTACATAAGTAACTGTATAGGTTACCTTGTGCAAATGGCGTACATGATTTTCCAGAAAAATTTTTGTCTCAGTATAAAGTCTCTCTCCAAGAGGTTCAGGATAGGCCACACACAAAGCATAAATGTCTCTGGGCTCAGAGTCAAGGTCTGTATCTGCTTAAAGTGTGAAGACTTATCAACAAAATTTAAGATTTACAGAACCTTTTTTATTCCCACACAGGCATTTTAGATTTTTTTTTTTTTACAAAAGATAAAATGGATCATTTTTTTGAAATTAGTCTAAGTCTTGATTTGTGAAGAATCTAAGTTTTCAGTGTCAACAATAAATTTTAAGTAGTGGAAGGTGAGGGAATGCTAGAGCTAAGATTCTAGAACTTCTGGTAGCCCCACACTGACATGGCTTCTACCACTTATTTGCCATCTATGAATAATATATTATTATCCCAAAGTAAAAATGCAGCTTTCATCCAAAATTCTTCCTCTGTATCTGCAGCCAATGTGAAACTTATACTCTTATCAGATAATGGAAAGAAGCACTAATTAGGTTAAGAATCTGATTAGCCAAGCATGGAGCAAACATGAAGCAAAGCTGATTTCATGTTTTCCTCCCCCAAGTCCAAAACAATTTACTGCCCCTGCATATTCCCCCCAACTGCACAGGTAAAAAAAAAAAACCAGCAAACTGTGGGACACTGGAAATTAAATCATCACAATGGTGGTGTGGATGCAAAAACTTTGTTTTATTTTTAACCATTATTATAATTTCAGTAATCCTGTTTAGATCACAGTCACACAAAACAGTTATACTTTCTCACTTAAATGGTCAGCAGCAAACAGTTAAACCTCTTAAAGTGGTTTTGTCCCTGTATCTTGTAGAGCTACAGCTCTGCATTTTTTAAGGTTTATATCAAGTTTAAAAAAAAAGTCACTTGATACTTCATCAGGAAAAGAATTTATGATTAAGAAATTTGCTTTCAGAAAAGTCAAGCAAGGATTAAGTCAAACTTCAGGTGAACAACTGTGGGAAATAAAATAGTTCTGCAAAAATTACTTCAAAATGTCATGCTTATCTGCTAAGTCTAGACATTTTATAAAACCAGCCATGCTAGAAATAATGATTTAGTTAGATTAAGGTAAGCTCTTTAATTAAGACAATAGATCTGCTTTCCTCCAGTCTACCTTAAAAAAAAAACACATGCCTGTGTAAAAGGAGGTACAAGACATAAGGACAGTTGACAAGTCACCTGCTTACTCTACAGTGCCAAGCTTTCATCACACAGTTTTTCCTAAAAGCACATTTCATTTTTTATATAGAAGTACTACTCAAAACAGAGAAGACACTGACCTAGGACAACTAAATGGAAAAAGCCTTTATTTGGCAAATGGAATCTCAGAGAGACTAATCAGAGTCTAATCTTAAGTACAGTTATTTCATCCATATAGATCACCTTTATCAGAATTCTCCTTGTATCAGAATTCACCTCACACATTTTCCTGTATCAGTCAAATGATAAAAATCCAACACCAAATTCTACTTGCTGGATACTAAGTTTCTCTGGATTTCTACACAAAAGAGCTACCATGAGTCTCAAAAACACATTACAGAGTAGCTTAGCTACAGAAGGTTCACATTCTTGCTCAGTTTGTGCTAGCTTATTCATCTTTCAGTCCAGAATCCAAATTTAAGTGTACTGTTCAAAATGTTGTGAAACTCTTAAAAAAAAAAAAACAAACAAAACACCTTTCAAGGAGATGTATCGTTAGTCATCACTGGTATTCTACTTCATAAACTTAAAGCACATTTTTTTCTGTGCTGCTGTCCCTTAAAAGATCAGGAAGAAGCCTTTGCTATTCAATAGTTTATCTTTAATGGTGAAAGCCATTTGTCTTTCTAGTTCAGCACATAGTTTTGCAAGGTGAGAAAGGTCAAAGGAAGCTGAAGCCAAACTGCTGCTTAGGGGCCTTCACTCTGTGCTGAGAACAAGACCATCAAAAGCCTTGTGCCGTTTAAGTGCTCCAGCAGTTGCTATTTGAGGGGCATTACCCAGCAATAGGAAACTGAAACAATTCCAAACTGGGGGGGGGGGGGGGGGAGAACATCAACAAGAAAATACTGTATCCAAGGCCATTAAAAAAACCAAATCACAAATACTGTCCTCAGGGTTAAAAAAGCATCTAGTTAAGACCATATATTAACAGAAGGTTTTGAATAGACCTTTTCTAGAAGATAGAAGTAGAGCTTTTGGAAAATTCCTGTGATTGTTGGTCTTCCTCTGTAACAGAATCAAAATTCGTGGAGCACTTGAGGACTCACAGTCAGAAAGAATCATGATAGTCTGAACTTTATTTACTCTTCCTGATCTTTGGGTTGGTTCTTATGCTAAAGATACATGTTTATAAGTTTCCGGTTCATCACAGAATCCTTGTAAAATAGGGGATTAGAGGAGAGAGAACAAACATGCAGAAAAATGAAAAGAGGCAGGTGGCCACGTTGCATACTTTTAAAATAATTCTGTTTGCAGTACAGCGACCTTCCTCCCTGGGTACTGTTCATCCTATTTATTTGGTTGGTGGAAAACCCAAGACAACAATGGGAAGATCCTGATGTTCTACCTGTTCAGAAAAGCTCTACTGCTAAAAGGTAGTTATCAAAGTACAAATGAACTACCACTCTCTAGTCAAGCTTGATCAGTCTCTTAACCTAAAGAGCACTCCCTAGCCTACTGAACAGTTAGAAGCAAGTCTTAAAAATTATACAAAGCATTGATAATAATCAAATTATTGTAAATTATATCTTAAAGAGAGACATAACTGTCACTCATTTTCCAGACAATGAAACATCTCCAGAAACACTTCTTTCTGCAGAGAACCTGAAAGGAAATCTGAAGGTCAAAGGTGGCTCAAGATGACTCACAGTTTAAATAAAGTGACATACAGTCTTTCAACTGATCTTTTCCAGAAGATTTTAACTCTTACACAGTTGTGGTTCCCAGCTCATTCCCATTCTAGCATTTCAAGTTTGAGATATAAGCTATATTTAAAGACAAGCTATGTTTAACAATAAAATTACCATCAGGGTTACAAAGAAAACGCTATGTTCAAGACAAACAAGCTCTGGGGAAGCAGTGAGACAAAAATTAGTTCTAGAAGTGGGATATGCACAGTACAAGCCTCACACCCCTAAAATATTATTAGTCTGCATACACCATTTGATTTCGGCTGTCTCAAGCAGCACAAGAGAAAGCAAACACCTCTTAAAATACACCGCTGCAGACTGAAATCATGATTCTTTGCTGTATCTTATCTTTTGTTTCCACATCGTTTCACCTATGGAGAGAGTACAAAGATCAGGTGGTACTATAATCAATGAAATAACCTGTATGAACTTCATTAGCACATAGTTCAAATTATGGCACCTTTTTATTGTGCTTGTTAAGCAGCAAGAAAAATAGTTAATATGACATTTCATTTAAAATCCCTGCAGACGTTTAATAACAGATAGCTTGAATTTAACAGAGAATAAAAAGCTAACAAAGAACAAGATGATGTATTTTTTTAAATGCCACAACTTCCTAAAATATATCATTAATACTTTAGTTTTCTTTATATATTTAAAACCTGGAAAAACCTTTCACACCATCTGTATAGAACTACCAGTTTCCCCAAGTTGTTGAATACTCAGTAAGCAGTTGACGTTAAAACACAGAGTTTGGTTAATGGTAGCAAAAGTACTAAGCAGTCAACATTTAAGCTGGAAGTTACAAGTCACAGAAGCTCCTCAGGCCACTCAGCCATAGAGAATAAGCCAAAAGGCTCTTCTCGCCTGTGCCAAATTAGGCACTAAAAGTGCCACTTTCCAAGGAACGTAATTAAGAAATTATAGTAAGGCAGGTCTTAAGAATTACACGCCAAATGATTCTTCCAAGACTGCTTCCTGAGTCTGCTATTCATAAGTATTCCCTTTCTGATGTTCAATCAACTGGAGTAAATCCCAAAAGAGGATCAACAGCAGACTTGTGTACAAGGCCTCCACAATAACAAGTTCTAAGTGAAACAGTGTGACAATAGGAATCAATCCAACATCTCATTCAATTATTATTTTAGACTTCAACATATTTTAGGTGTCCTTGTTTAAATGTTTAGAGTTTTAAACTACAGAAGTTAACCAACCACCTGATGACTGACACATGCAGATCTTAGAAACTGCTCAGAAAGAATGACTACAGTGCAATTTGTCAGCACACAAATGCACAACTAATTAATTTAAAAAGTCTGTAAATTTTGGAGTCATCTGAACCTGACTCAAAGACAAGGTGAAGACTCATGCCCCCAGAAATTAATTACCAAGTTTTAAAATAAAAGAGTTCCTTAAAGATTATCGTACCATAGAACAAGGCTCCAAAAGAACTATAAGCAACTAAATTTTTCTGCATACACTCAAAACACAGGCACATGGGAAAGCAATTCTGAGAAATAGTAACACATTCAGAAAGAGACTTTAGAGTCAAGCTCCTGCACACAGAATAAGCTTATGTTGTAAAAATCTATGTATAAGAATATTCTTAGAAGCTTCTTTTTTCACCCAGAATTAACAAATCGGTAAGTAAGTCTAAACTATTCTTCTCCCCTATAATTAAACCAAACTCAGTCAAATTGCTGCAGAACAGCTGCAAAGCCTCCTAAAATTCACTAATTATTCACTACACTGTGATGGCTAACAAACGCACAGACACAGGGCGCAGTACAACTGGTTAGAATAGTTAGGTTTCTTTTAAAAGAAAGAAGTTCACGGAAACTTAAATCTTGTAAAAAATTACAAGTCCATTTTACATGTAAAATACAAACCTTTCACTACAACATTATACATACAGTTGTGACTTGAACAGTAAGACTATACGATCACAGCTAGAAAGAGTAATTATTTTTAAGTACAGCTTAACTGTCAGGAATAGAGAGGCAATAACAGTGAAGGGAAAGGAAGAAGGCCTTTTATAAATCCTTGCCATAGAAATATCTAATATGGTAGCCATCAGTACACTCAGAAGTGCAAAGAAGAAACAGACATCTTTAAACAGAACAACTCACCGCCCCCAAATTTAAAGATGTGCATTCTCTGTCTTAGGTGTTTCCCCTGCTACACACACATTTAAGCATACAAGAAAAACTCATTATCAGAACAGGCGAAATTCAATGCACGTACTTTCGTGAAGAGCTTTAACATAAGCTAAGTATTAGAGCTACTAAAAGGGAGTAAAACTCAGACTGGTTTACTTTTTATACCATGGTGATTTTCACATACAATACTTCCCAAATATGCAGAACTTCCTATCCCTTTCAACATATTCACTGACCCACAGGCTTAATAACAGATCCAACCTTACAACAGGCTTCCAATCAGGACCACTGAAATTGTTACATAACACACGCCTGGTCCGTGCTAAACACATCATACAAACACATTAAGTCAGATTTTCACTTAAAGGATACGAGAAGCGATCATTCCAGGTTGCTCTTTCAACATAATCCAACATAACAACAGCTTTAATTGTTGTTAGAAGTTTGTTCCATGTTTCATCAAAGTCAACTACTCGTGGTTTCAAGGACATTGTGGGGCTTTAGTGTTAATCTGTAGAATTAAACATCAGACAACATTGCACAATAATTTAAAAAAATACATTTTCTTTGAATTTTTCAATTTAAACTTTGTACGCTGTTGCAACACCATGATACAGCAACACAAAGAACACCCACCCCTGCTTCCCCACGCTCCAAAAATCAAGCTCACAAGTCCTTATTTTTAACGTTATGGAATGGAACATTAATGTTGCATGAATAGCCTATAACATAACACCAATTTATCTAACACCATGCCTCATGAAGTTCATTACCATACCAAGCTGCCCATTTGTGTGCCATACGAAGAAAATAACTTTCCTGTAAATTTTTGTTTGTTCACTTTTATGCAAAGACTGTTTCAGCTATATCCGAGAGAATTTTGGGCAGGAACACGCTGAACATATTACCAGAGTATTTTAAATTACTACTGGCAGTTTGTAGCCTATGTTCACCTCAAGCTTTCATGAGACATTTTTGGTGTTATATTAAAAAAGCCACAAAACCCGAAAGCTTTGATCTGGATGACAAAAAGAAAACACTTCTAAACACAGAGCATTACGCAGAGCGTGCAGCTTATTGCACTGCACAACAGGACAAATAGCAAATTCTTTCAAATAAGACATGGCTTGAAAGTACAGAAGCTGTATTAGTAGTTTCATATCAAAAATACTGAAAGAACAACATTAAATTATTGACATAAAACTAGGAAAATAATAAGGTAATTTAAAAAAAGAGGTCCTAAGAGACACAATTGTGAAGGCCTCTTCTTTGTTTCTGTTTGTCTCTGTCCTATGCACCTAATCTAGAAAGGACCCGATGTGTGACACTCTGTGCACACAGTCTAGTTCCTGCTGAGAAACACAACATTGCAAGACTAAAAAAAAAGTAGAAAGAATACTTCTTTTTCCATTTTCAATAGACGGACAAGTGACTCTGAAAATTTGAGAAGACAAGTTAAGAGTCAGAAGGGAAAAAAGAAAGCCAGTAACAGATTTTAAGCACAGGAGGCACACCTCCATAAGGGGAAGAATCATGTCACATGTCACACTAGAAAACTATTTAGCAATGAGCTTACTACCTTAACCACTACTGGCTCTTAGTTTTTCCTCAGGCAGATTAGTTCTCTCAAACTGTAGTATATATAGCTTCCCAGTTTAAGGAAAAAAAAACCCCAACCAAACAAAAACCAAACCCAGATGCAACTTTTACACTGTATGCATGCAAAATGCCACCCTGACTAACTAACCAAGCTTCTTAACTGCTGTGAATTCAGGAACCACAGAGGGTTGTTTTCCTCTACCTGCACCACAACAGTTTCCGTTTAAATTGTAATCAATGTATTACCCAACCCACATTTGCTTTGATTTCATAAAGAAACTGAGTAGCAACTAAGTAATATCAAGGAAGTGGTATTATCCTAAGGTTTTATGAACAGGAAACTTTAAGAATAACTAAAGCTCAGTAAGTGCTGCATAAATATTTTCAGTCAGTAGAAACATTTAAGTTGCTATATTTGCAACATGGCTATTACCACTTTTGGAAATTAAAAAAAAAAAATCTTTAATCCATGTATGTCAGTAGCAGCTTACTACACAGTAAATCAGTGAGAATTGACAAAACAGATATATAGATATGCATCAAAGAAAGTAAGCTGAAAAACACAAACTGATGTATGTTTCAAAGAAACATGAACCTCAGTAGAAGTAAACAACAGCAAAGCTCACTTCTAGGAGAAAGGGGAAAAAAAAAAGCAGTCTTCTAAAAGCTCTAATATTCTTCTTCTGGAAAACATGAGTACTTTCAGCTGACCTCAAGAAAAAATAATCATGGTCCACAAAAACTAAGAATCCTAAGAAATTCTTGTGGTAATGAAGTTCTACTTTGTTGAGTGTTATGTTATAGGTTGCTCTCTCTGAAATACACCTGTACCTCCAAGGTAAAGAACCATTCCTTCACAGATAAGCAAAACTGAAGGGAAAAAGGAAGCGTGAAGAAAAAGTCCTCCCCACAATACATCACACAGAGTCAGTAACACTGTTTAGTGTCACCAAAACCTAATAATATATAAAGCACTATGCATCCATATAATCATAAAGGTATTCTGGAGTTAAATAGTTTAAAGATTGAGTTTACTGTTATTTGGCATTTTCAATACCAATTAATGAATTTAAACTTGTTTTACAGACATGTTAACAGATGCAGTATAACTTTTTCTGTAAGACGCTGGGATTTGGGGAGTTAGCCTGTGCTTCAGAGTCTGCAGTGCACAAGCTCACCAGCTTAGAGTATTAAATGTCTTGTATGCATGGAAGTAACCTCCATGGTAAAAATTATAGCAGAGCAGAATATCTACCCTAGGGTTTATGCTATTCAGGGAGTGGGAAACCATTCCTGTTTGACGAGCCCTAAGGTAAGTAGATATTGTTGTAACATATTTACACATGAGAATAATGAAAGGATGTTGCTTCCATCGCCTCATTCTTTAAAACATACCGCCGTCATACTGAATATATTTGTTCACAAAAACAAATGCAGGGGTTTGGCCAGCATCAAAACATTCCCCAAATTTCCAACCAATTTAACAACCTCGAGAAATAGTATCACAAGGTAGTGGTGGGTGCACAGCCAAGGGCAGGAGTACCCGCATCAAACACGTAAACAGCCTTGCCTGCCACCACCCCCCGGTGCCCCCGACGCCCCCGCCCGGCGCCAGCGGGAGGGCCCGGCTCCCCACGGCCCCTCCGGCAGGCCGCGGGCAGGGGACGTGCGCTTCCCACCTTCCCTCAGCACCAAAACAAAAGCGAAACCGGCTGAGGACGCAGCGAGGAGAGATGACCAGCCCCGCCGGAGACGCCGCACCACACCCTGCCCGCCAGGCCAGGGCAGGACCCAGGGCAGGACCCGGCCCGCGCCCCCCCCCCCACGCCGCGCCAACCCCCCGCGGGGGGGAGGGCGCTGCCACACAAACACCGCCGAGGGACGGGTGCTCGGGGCGGGCCCGACCCCGCAGGGCGGCGGGCAGGGGTCGGGAGGCGCTCCGGCGCGGGCGGGGAGGCAGGGCCTCGGCGCCCCCACACGCACCCGGCCCGGCCGCCCACAGCGCGCGGGGACGGGGACCGCCGCCCGCCCGTCGAGCGCGGGGCTCCCCCCTCTCAGCCCGGCGGCGCTCCCGGCCGTGCGGGGCGAAGGGGGTTACCTGACGGCAAGGGGCCCGAGTCAGCGACGCCCACCCGCCAGCCTCCCTCGCTCCCTGCCCTGCGGCCGCGGTCCCTGCCCCGCTCCGTCCTCACAGCGCTGCCATTACCCAAGCCGCTCGCGCCCCGCCCCTCCGCCGGCGCCGCCACTGCCGGGGACGGGGTGCGGCGCGGTCCCGCACCCTCCTCGCTGCCGCCGCGCCGCTTCCTCACCCGCCGCACCGCGCGCCGCCGCCCCCGGGCTCTCCCCGACGGCGACAGGATGGGCGGGGGCCGACGGGTCCCGGCGCACCGTCACTTTCCGACCCCACCCCCCCCGCCTGAGGAGAGGGGCTTGGTACAGCCCACTCTACGGCAAGCGCGGGCGGCCGCAAATCCCCGCAGCGAGTCGACCCGGGGCCGCATGGCGCATGTCCCATTGGGCCCCCGCGCACGCGTTGCTCCTCCATTGGTGACGAGTCCTCTTCCGCGCATGCGCGTTGCCCTCCCGCTAGGGGCGAGAGGCTGGGGTCGCCGCGCCGCCCCGAATGGAGCGGTGGCGGGCAGCGAGTCGGTGCTGCATAGGCCGCTCCTCTGGTCCCCTCTGCGGCTCCGCAGGCGCCGGGGAGGCCAAGCCCTGTGCGGGGTCCCTCCCCCGGGCGCAGGTTGTCTCGGTCCCCAGGGGTTCGTCTGAGGAGGTTTCTCTTCCCGTAAAGGTGTCCCCGTCCCACCGCGGAGAGGTGCGCAGGGAGCGGGCGGCCGTCTGCCCGCCCCCGGCTCCCCGCAGGAACTTCCGACCCCGAATAAGCCGCGTCCAGCACCGGCTGAAGTGAAAAAGGCCCCATGCCCTGGGGATACTGTGCAGGGCCGCCCCGGCTCTGGCCGCCCGCCCGCTTCAGCTGCCTCAACCCAGCGCCCGCCGCGGGCTTTGCCGTCTCCTTGGGCTCCGTGGCGGAAAACAGCAACAAAAAGTTTTTAACTCGAAATAACTAAGTAAAATCACCGTGGAGACAAAGTAGTTTAACGTCTTCACGTGCTGTGAGCGCACGTATTTTCCGCGTCAGAGACGGCCTGTATGTGGTTGTGCAGACACCTGTGTGACCCGCACCGAGTCAGGACCGCGCAGCAACCTGCTGCTCAGAGGCGACTCCCTCTCTTCGCGCTTCTTACTTGCCGTAACTAAAGTCTGCGTCCTTCCGTTTTGCAGGAAAACGTGGGTCTGTTTCCTGAGGCTTGTCCCTGAGACAAACAGCATATGTTTTAAAGCCATCTCCAGTTTTCACGGAAGAAAGGCTGCGGGACGAACAGACGGGAGAGTGGTTCTGAAGTACATCAGAAAACGTGAACACATAAGAAGTTAGGTGCAAAAGTGTAACGTTTTTATCGATTTGCCATGGTTCTGCAAGCTGTTTGGCAGAGGGATACCTACTGTAATTCCTAAGAGCAGGATCTCATTCCTGAAGCCTGTTTCTCCTCCCCCTCTCCAAGTGACCTGTGGGTTAGTTTAACACACAACGCTACGGAAACTCACACTTGAATTTTCTTGTGGCAGTTTCTTGCATCTTCCCTCTGGAAATCTGTTTTTCATCTTCTAATGCTCTTGAATGCATCCGTTCTTACATATTCAAACAATTTAAAGTATTTTTTTTCAGTAACCGTATCCCTTCTGTGGGTAAAGATTGCTCTTAAGAGAGTCCTTTAACAGACGGTTACTAGATTACAAAGAAATACATAGTATCTCCTTTGGCTATTCTATAATATCGTTACTATTTTTCCCTTATGTGCATGTGTACCATTATATCATACAAAATACTTTTAAGTACATGCTTTTTATTTCCTTTGTAAAAGGTACCCATGTTCAGAAAATCTTAGAAATAGTTCACTATAAATTTAGTTACTTTGATTTATTATTTTTTTTCTCTTAGGAAGTTCAGGTATGTGAGGGATAGGAGGACAATATGAAAATTAACTATCACTCAGAAAAAAATACCAAATTCAGTATAGTAATTACTAATGTAATTGCTGCATCACTCAAAATATAACACGTTTATCATTCTAATTTCTTTTTTTCTGTTATTTGGAGTATGTTTCCTGCCAGAGGGAAATCTGTATTTGATTTCAGCCCACATGTTTGTTTGTTTAGTTATGGAAATGCCACAGTTGCTCTTATTATGCAAGAGAGTTTTCATACCTGTATCCTCCTTTACAAGGTATTCAAGTACTCCTTTTTTTCCTTTCCAACTGAAAATAGTGACACTGGGATTACACAGCTGATAGTGTGAGGTTGTGTTCTCAAGAAAGAGACACAAAAGAGACTCAAAATTCTTTTACAGTTTTCCTCATAACTTCCAGAACAAACTTCTTCAGGCCTGGATGATAGCCAGAGATCCGTCTCTACATGTGCATGTATAAAACCACTGAGTTCAAATTCTTAAATATCTTTTTTTCTTGGTTGTAGAAAAATATTACTTAGGCTGCTTTTTTTATTAAAAGTCAAGTCCAGTTCCTTGGTTCCGCAGAAACAAGCTTAAATATGTCTTGGATAAAGAGGCACTTTATTAGAAAATGGAAAATCAAGTTCTAAAGACATATGATAAGAGTGCTAACTCTGTGGTGTACATTGAATAAGAAATTGTCATAGTGCACATTTTTGTATCTTTGTAAAACTGTATGTAGGTATGCGGTTTACATAATTATGGTACTCCAAAAATAGCTTAATTCTATGTATATTCAAAAAGTATCACATCTAATTGACCTTAAATTTTAAAAAATATGAATATATTATTCAGGACACTTGCCTCCCAGTAGTGAGCAATATCATGGTGACTTTTTTTTTTTTTTAAGATGCAGTAAGGAGATTCAAAAATAGGCTAATTCTACATCTACAAAGTAGATTTCAAGAGCTGAGCTAGTAATTTTAGATCCCCCTTTTATATTGTGAGAAAAGGCGAGTCATTTACCTCCTGTTAGATTTCTACAGGAGGCTGGGATAAGTAGCATCCAAGGCTCCATTATAAAGCAAACCTAGTGAGACTGGTTCAGATAAACTGCACCTTAAGTGGTTTGTTTTAAAACATTTATAGTATCAACCTTAAATATGCCTATAGATTGTTGCTGTGAATGTATTTCTTAATACTGGCCAGACTTTAGGACCTTCTAGTACCTGCTGCTAAATATAGCTGATCCAACTTTGTTCCTGTCACAGTGGAATAGAATCTTATGTTTCATCTTTGAAAATTTGAATTTTGAATTTAAAAAGTATTGAGGGCAGGTTTTCGGGAAGTGGCAGAGTGACACAGAAAAAAATAACCAAGGCGAATGGAATGTCAAGGATACACAGGCTTCTGCAGCATTTCACTCAAAAATTAAGTGTGTTAATGTGAAAGGTGTTACATAAAACCTATGCATGTTATGGAGGTTCTCCAGAAATGTCTCCGTATCAATATTTATGTTTTATTAAAGCTAAAAAAAGGATCGAGAGTATACAGTATAAGTATCTACAGAGACATAGTTTTCTGTAAAACATTTATTTCAGAGAGCTCTCCATTGTTCAAATTACTCAAAACTCATATTAAAATAATTGCTTTTCTTGTTCTCAAATCAAGCCCTTGCCCATTTCATTTCCAGTGCTTCCAACTTGTTCATTACGCCTGAATAATTTTCTCTGGGTTTTAATTAGTTTTATTAACTCCTTCTAGACATTTTAAACACCATTTCATCTTTCTCTATTTTCAATCTAAAAAACTTTCTTTTTCTATTTTGCTGGTTTAATGCTGTTCTGTTTGCTGGGGGCAGGGGGAATAACTTTCAGCTTTTGATTGCTTGTTATTTTCTGCAAGTGTTACATTGTATCTGTGGCACTTTCTCCTTTTTGTAGAACTGAGGGTTTTATTTTAGTGGTAGCAGTGGCAACAAGCTTGTAAAATTAAACTCTTAGAAGTTAAGATATATGCTGGCACAATTAAATTATGCTATTTAATCATGCTGTGTGAATCTATTAATTGTACAAGATCATTTTAGATATCACAAGTTAGACAGCAGTTAATGAAAAGTATCCTTATTTGTACACTACCCAAACTTTACACAGCACGTATTTTCTAAATTTCTGTTATATGGGGAAGTATTATTCTGAGTTAACTGTTGCAAACTGGAAACATAGATATGGGAAGGAAAGTATTTTCAAATGTAATAATTTGGGGTGTTTGGCATGGGAGAATCATGTGCTCATTTTCTGAGATGATGAATATTCACAATTTCCACAGACCTTAAGTTAGGTACCAAATCCTTACCTCTTCTGCAAACTCTGTTCTGGAAGACTGCAGCTGGGGAACCATCATTAGGGGAACACAATTAGGAAGAAGAACATGAGCATTAATTATTGCTTTTTATGTAAGGTATTTCAAAATTGTTCTCAGATTTAAATGTATTTAGGAAGTAACAATTCCTAAGTCCCAAAAGTGTAAAATCTGGATACTCTTTTCATCAATTGTCTTTGTCAAGGCTGGCCAGAGAATTACCACCCGAAAATACACAGTGGAGTATTGCAGGAGTCTGAGATGAACAAGATGTGAGCTCCGCTTCGCGTGCTGCTGAAGTCATCCTATTGGTGCTGCCTGTATATCCAAAAGGAGAGAGGTTCTGTTACAGTCCACTAAGACATAATTCTCATGTATCCGCTCAGAACAAGACTAAAGCTTGTGTGTAGCACCAGTGCTTTACATAAGTGGATACGTGGATACATCAGTGAGTTTACTTCAGTGTTAACTCTGCAGTGGGGCTGCTCCTACGTGCTGAAACCCAGACATTGATGAGGTGAATCAAACCCGCCAATACCAGCTAAGGAAGATGCCATTTGACAAAGCTTGATCAATTAATGGCGTATTCAGCAACCTTAGCCAGGTCTTGCCACATTTCTTGGTGACAGCAAATGTTCAGGCCTACTTTAAATCCTGCTTAACCTGGGCTCAGTTTTACCTTTTGGCAGCTATAGCGAGTGGGTTGCTGATGGGTGACACGGGTGGAAACTCTGGAAGTTTTCATAGGATGGTCCCATGGAGAAGTCAGCCTCTTCTCAGTAAATTCCTATCAATTCTTTATCAATTGTTGATTACGGGAGTGAGCTACACAGGTTAATTTGTAGTACGTGCATATGCCACCTTGAAACTTTGCCACACCATGTATACAAACTTAATGTTTCTACATCTGCTATGAAGTCTGTTCATCATTTTAACCGGTATCACAGTATTCCCTGAAATCCCCCTGTTGTTTATATGCATTTGCTTTCTCTTATCTGGTACTTCTCTTTGTCTGTCTGCTTTTAATAACTTGTTTTCTTTTCTCTTATATAATAAATTCTTCTGGCAGGAGCTATTTTGTTTATGTTTATGCTACACCAAACACTGTATTATTCTGCTCCCAAATTAGGAATCCTCCAGGCCTATGATAATACAAACATGATATGAAATATGCCACTATCCGACCTACTGCTTCATTTAAAAGTTGTTTTACAGACTGCAGCCTGAACTGATAGTAAACAGCCCACATTCCCCACCACCATTTCATTTGCAGATGCCTTCCAAGTTACTATCTGCTCTTTTTGCCTCCAATTTCAAATACCATTTTTACAGTAACAGATCCTTTAAGCTTTTTCATTTAGAAAAAGAGCATATTTCCTAATTCTGAGCAAGGTACCTGTCTCTCCTTCCCTTGCAACCACATTCCTTAGTTTGTGCACAAGGTTTATGCTGGATTATTCATGTTATATTAAATTTTCACTAAATGAGTTAGTCTGTATTATTGGTGAAGATAATATAAAAATAATTTCAAAATAATATTTTTTTTCTAAAAACAAGATAAATGAAAGCAGGAGTGAACTTTTATTTCATTACGGCTATTTTTAATCTAGACTTTTATTGTGGCTGTTTGTCTTTCATGTGGTGACATCCAAAATATGACTATAAATTGAGCATACCTTTTATGATTATAAAAATACATGGTAATAAAGTATTATTCTTGTAGTTTTGTTTTTTTGTTTTTAATTTATGAAGAATTTTGAATGTGTGATTATTTTGTCTGCTTAAACTCCTTTAATTCTTCGTATGAAATGGAAGCTCACTGCAAACGTGTCCACTAGAAGGCAGTGCTGAATATATAAAAACCAGCAGTTCAAGAGTTTAAACTTGCACAGCCTACATACACTAACAAAATCTACGTCCTTTTGTTGATGAAATAGGAAAATAAACAGGAGTTGAGCTCTCCCAAACATCATTTATTAGCTAGCCATCAACTGCTTATTTCAACTCACATTTGTTCTGTCCTTCCCCAGGACCTGAGATTGCTTGGAAAAAATTCACAAATGTAATTTTTCCCTTCATTATTAAAAATGGGCACTAACTTATTATCATGTCATTGTAACTAAGCAGTTAAACTATCTCTATGTATGAGCAATCCTAGGTAATTTTCTTTTCCTATATTTTTGAAAAAAAATGCTAAAAAAATTGTTCTGTAACATTGTTGACAAGTAAAATTGCATATTTAAAACTTGTACTTGAAGATCAATGAGTTGTAAAACTTTTATAATACGGTAACTCTGAATCCAGGGACTTTTCAGATACAAGATAGCTTTATATGTGAGGTATCAAAATAGTAAAAGCTTGTGGAGCTTCCCTTTGTTCCATGACAAGGTTGTGTATCCTTCCTGTTCAGTGAGTGTATCAAACGCAGACACCTCAGGTACTTAGTTGTTACAGCCTCGGTGGAATTACATGTAATAATTTACTAACAAACAAGTAATCTGGCATTTAAGAGGTTTCAGTGTTCCTATTCATCACATTAGTAATCTAAGCAAACTTCGAAAAAGAATAAAAGAGCTTCCAATGCAGCTCTTCTATGACTTTTTTTTCTGACTTGCTGAAAATGGAGGAGTCCTGGCTGGGTCATTACCTGGCTGGGTTTGAATTAATTATTGGGATTTTGCTTTCAGGGTTTTTGATTTGAATATGAAACTACACTTGAAGCTGACTATAGTAAATAAGCTGTTGTTTGTAGTTTTCATGCTTTAGCTTATATGCATGAAATCCCAAAGATATTATGTGTTGCAAAAGTGCAGTAACAGAGTTAACTCCAGAGAACTGTTCAAACACTGTATATCATCTCTGTCCGCTGCATTAGGAAAATGAGAAAGCCACGTGAGGGCACTGTGCGCAATGGAAGGAAAGTTGGCAAGTTCCAGAGGAAGTCATTTTACTTCTACCCATTCATGATTAAGAAATACATTTGTTTATGCCATCAGCAGTCAACCAAACAAAACACTACAACCAGGCCAATATTATTCTAAACCCCTCTCCTTCCCCTTTAGTTCAGAAATTGTGTAATTGCCTTCAGAAAGTGATTCAACCACCTTTTTTAGCAGTATGACCACTTTTTATAAAAGTTACATAGATCATGTGCACCATAGTAAAATCATATTGAAATAATCCTCACAAGGAGATGCTTGTAACACAATGAAAGAGCATTGCTCAACAGATACTGTGAGAGGAACGAGTCTGCTTCTTTTTGTTTGCTAGGCAAAATGTTTTAGACAAAGTAGTCATGTAAATCCTGAGTGGTTCTACCACTATACTAAAAATGTAAACCCCAGCACACTGCTCTCTGACATCTGTGTGTGGGGTATGTATAAATACACAGCGATGGAAGAAAAACATTTGAACTCGGTGACTGCACAACCCTCAGTGATGGTGAATCTTAGACAACACAACTTAGCTTTGAGACAAGGTTGAATTTACAGAGCTGTTGTTTCCAGGAAAAGAAAAGGAAAAAAGAGAAAATAATATCTGTCTTCACTAAAACATGATAAATAGGAAATGTCTAGTGCCCATTTCTAAACCATAATTTTCTAAATTGAACTAGACATCATTCCACTGACAGTTTCCTCAGGTTGGGTTTTGGGTTTGGTTTTTTTTTGAGAAATTATTTTATAAATACATATATTTGTCTCTCAAATAGTTCAGTAAAACACATTTTTCATACTTAATGGAGAGTGAAACTTCCTGTAATGTGCAAAAGTGGTAAATAAAGAGAATGAGAAAAACTAGTTCACAAATCAGCCAGCTGGCAAAATAGCATCATCAAGGAGGTAGATTAGTTGAGCTAGCATTTCATAAAAGAGATTTCCTCTGCAGGAAAAAATATGTTGCTTTAGCCATTTATGTGTATTACTGGTAGATTAAGAACTAACAGCTCTTGACATGAAAGATATAGAAAAGCCCTCTTACACTACACTACACTGTGAATAGCCTGATAATCTCCTGTTATACCAAATACTGTATCATTAAATTATTTTTCACTTGTATCTCTTCCTTCTCTTTATAGCTCCCAGACACCTTTACTTTGCATCTTGTGAGCTCCATTTATTTGGCTGCGCTTGCTTTTCATTTTTCATTCTTGCTCTTCACTGTCATTTGCAACCATCTAACACCAACAAAAAAATCTGCTCCCCCATCGAAAACAACCTGTAAGTGCTAGAAAATCTGGCCTACAGCCAAACTGTTAACTAAATGCAAATTCATCTTAGTACCTTTTTCATATTTTCATTGCATATTTTTGAATGAATATGAGATCTTTATATGTGTTTCTCTTTTACTGCATTATCTGAATGGTTGATGTCATTCACCTTTATGTGAGGTAGTTTCTCAATGTCTTATTAGTGCCTGCCACATTATTGCATTGGCTTACTTTGCTTTACAGGATACATTTTTTGCAAAGCATGATCGTATGCAAACAGTTTGGGGTATGCACATTCCCATGGTACAGTATACTCACATTAAGCTATTTGAGCCTTTTTAAACCTTTCAGGAACCTTGTCACATCGGCAAACTCTGTTTTCTGGGTATTTCTTTTAGCACGGCCTATTCAGAAGACTTTTAATAGTACAGTTTTATGCATTTAAATTTTAAATAGAACTCGAGCAGTTGTTTGGAAAGTGACACCAGTCAATATTCATGTTATAAGTACAAAGTAATGTTTTATACAAATCTTATACTTTTCATGAAAGAAGTTCAAAGATCTCCACAAACAGTAATAAATTGCAAATGGTTAAGAATACTATGAAGTATGTATTATGTTCATGTTATGAGGAAACTATTATATAAAGTTCATTAATCAGCAGAGGAAATGAGAAAATTACATGTAATTGATCTCAGTCACTATTCTTTTTTCTGCTGCAGCAAAAATACCATCATGCATATATCCTGAACTCAATCCTTTACATGTTTCAGCCACCTTACACTGTTAGCTAGTCAGAATATTATTTTTCCACTATAATAATTTCTCTTATGAAATAAGTGACAAATGAGTACACAGCGATTCATAGAATATCAAGTTATTTGCTAAACTCTGGGTTTCCCCATTTTTTCCTTCGCTCTGGCTCCAGTGTGTGGGGAGACAACAGTGCTGGAGACCTGATGTAGGAATGGTAGATAAGAGAACAGACGCTGATTCATGTCAATTCTCCTTCTCATAAAAACACCACACCAAATATCTAACTACACATTCACAAATCATTTTAGTTGTTTGTGATGTTGTTCAAGCAGTGATCAATAATGTGACCAATTTAGCTGCTGGTGTACTCTGTTTTAATTTGGCATGTTTTGGTGCAACAGTAAGTACTTCTTCTTTCCCAACATAAGGAGGACATGGAGCTGTTGGAGTGAGTCCAGAGGAAGCCACGAAGACGATCAGAGAGCTGGAGCACCTCTCCTGTGAAGACAGGCTGAGAGAGTTGGCATTGTTCAGCCTGGAGAAGAGAAGGCTCTGGGGAGACCTTATAGCAGCCTTCCAGTACCTGGAGGGGCCTACAAGAAATCTGGAGAGGGACTGTTTACAGGGGCATGGAGTGATAGGACAAGGGGTAATGGCCTTAAGCTGAAAGAGGGGAGATTTAGATTAGATATAAGGAAGAAATTCTTTACTGTGAGGGTGGTGAGGTACTGGAACAGGTTGCCCAGAGAAGCTGTGGATGCCCCATCCCTGGAAGTGTTCAAGGCCAGGCTGGATGGGACTTTGGGCAACCTGGTCTAGTGGAGGGTGTCCCTGCCCATGGCAGGGGGGTTAGAACTAGATGGGCTTTGAGGTCCCTTCCAACCCAAACCATTCTATGATTCTATGACATATGAGATACTAGTGTATCACTTGTGATTCCTGTTTAGTTTTTATAAAATTAGATTTCTGATTACAAATCTTAAAAAAATAAAAAACCAAAATGAAACAACAAAACACAAACAAACCACCTTGAAATGTTGTATTTCAGACTGTACATCTGTGCTTTGGGGTGTAAAATATTGTAGCATTAAAGCAAGTTATTATTCCAAATCAAATAATTACAAACCCAAGAAAATCAAAGTAATGATATTTTAAAAAATGGAACTAGTACTTGATACTCCCTTCAACAGTAATAACTTCCAAGCTTTCCAAATAAAAAGATCCTGTTATTTACATAACAAAAGGCAGTGCTGAGGTACTGCAAAGCCTCACAGCTGTTAGGCCAGACTTCTCACTAAGCCATACCTGGGACTCCTCAAGGCTATTTCCTCCTGCGCCTCTGGCTGCTGCAATCCACAAAAGTCAAGGTGGTACCTTAGCCCAGCACTAATTTAGGCAGTATCAATTTTCAGATGTTCCAGTCTTGCACGGTAGTGAAAAAAAAGAATAAAAGGATCAGTGATTTGCTCTTATACTACTCATACAGCCACTGAGTCCTACTTTCATCTTAATGTAGTTTAGGAAAGGAAACATAACTATATATTTGTAATCTTACAGATGTGTAACATTTTTTAAAATCTATATACAACAACAAAAAACAATTTACAAAGCTTTTACCTTTTACAATATTGTTCAATATTTGCCTTTTTAAGGGTGTGCCATTTCTGTTTCCATTTGTAAGCTAACAGAAATGCATATTTTTCTTGCATTACTAGCAGTTCATTAAAAAAGAATAGTTAAAATAAATGATTAGTCTTATATTTTACATTCACTACAGTATTTTATATTTTATACTTACTACAGTGTACTTCTTGCCTAATCTGTTCTCTGTTTTAGACGGATCAGGATTCTGTTGCAGCATGAGGGTATTGGTTACTTCTGACTTTCATCACCCTTACAAAATAAGTTGTGAAAACAGCGGCTGTGTGTTGACTGCACTTTCCTGTCACCACTCTACAAGTTCTGCACTTGTCCTTCTATTACTTTAGGGGCAATGAAAGAGCAGAGGTAGGGTTATTTAATGACCAGCTAAAACTTGAGTGGTCCGCGAAGAGATCTGTGGGGCAATTATTTTATGGTAATTCAGTCTCTTCTAGGATCATATACCCAGTAAGGAATTAATTTATGACCTATGACAACAATTAAAAACATGCAATCTTTAAGGAGACAAAGATGTAGACAGCAAATATCAGATTGCATAAGTGAAGAAAAACAGAACGCTGTTAGAAAAGCCTAACAGTGAGCTTCATTAAGTATTATGTGAGACTACATTTACTTGGACATCTTTTAGCTAAGCATTCAGTGGGAATTACTTCTGGCATAATAAACTACCTATAAGTTATCATTTTCTTTATATAAATAACATTTAGGGCATTTCAGACACAAATTGAATAAAAGTTTTTCTTTAACCTAAAAGTTATATTTCATCATTCCTAAATGTTTAGGACGTGTAGGTGTGGAATGAGCAAAAAGAGATATATGTAACATACCAAATGGCTCTAGCATGAAAAAAAATCACAAAACATTTAAACATCAGTCAAGATGGCAATACTGGGATCATTTCTATAATGCATAATCAAAGCAAAATTATTACATATCAGTATTATTTCAAATAGAATGCAAATCTATTTTTCTATAGTCTAACATATATTACCGTTGAATGTCTGAATACTAATTAAAAATACATCTACAATATAAGTAGCAGATCCCTTTTTCTGACTTGACTTATGCCGTGACAATCTATGAACTTTTTTAGAAGAAAACTATACAGGTGTTTCATAAGATTATAACTGAAATGCACCAAGTTCTTGTAACCCTATTCCTTCAAAAATCTATTTAAAAGATAGCTGTGAAGACCCAGTATGTAAAATTAGCTGTCTGAAGATTACATAGATGGCATTCATATTGATGTAATATGCGTTGGTGAAGTATTTACGTTCTCTGCAAAGGGCATCGTGTTTCTTTTGGTGTCAGTGCCAACTGAAGCAGCTCCAACTCTCTGCTCATATACTACGCCTCTTCAGTTGAGGTAGTACTTCTCTGTGTGACGGTGCAGCAGACCAGACTTTGGCATTGATCCCTGTTGAAAGAAACGTTCTTTCTTGATACATTGTTTCTAACTTGAATTACTTCCCCAAGCAGGGTTCTGGGTTGCCCAAGCAGTGGTATTGATGTAACTGAGGAGTGGGAATAAGATGCCAGAGGCAACTGCGGGTTGCTTAAATTGATGTTGTTCTTCCAGTTACACTTTTAACTTCTCTTTCAGAATTTCTGACTTTGCCCACCAAAGCCAAAAAACAATGAAAAAGTAACTGCTACTGAATCATTGATACTTCCTTCAATGTGCAGGACACAGCATTAGGTTGGACGTTTCAGGTCAGTGAGAAAAGACGACCCAGGTGGTTGCTCCAATGGCAGTAGAGCCTGAACTTCAAATTTAGGTTCAGTACCTCTTATGTAAATCATGACAATCATAAAGAACCCTGACCTGTCCGGTCTTCTTATGGATTGCTTTTAGTCTTAGCATTTGAAATTAAATGAGTTCATATCAGGGACTGATACCAATTGAATTAGAACCATTTTAGAATTATTTTAGTTAAAGTGATGCACTTTGTAGCGAGGGTCGTTTTGGCCTCAGCTAACAATTGCAGCACCTCAACCCTTGCCACGTTTCCTCTTCATCGCCCTCCCCTTCCAGCCCACCAGCCCTGTGGCCAGACCAAACCCTGGCAGAACTTGATCAGCTTCAGTAAGCCATGTTGAGAGCTGAAGCTGTTCAGTCTTTGTATCACCAAGGTCTAAATCCCTTTGGCAGTTCACTCAGTCCTCTGATACGCTTCATTAAATTATCAGAGAGGTATAAATAGTAATAAATTCTTGGTTAAACATTTCAAAGCTGCTTATGACTTACCTGAAAACTAATAACTGCTTTTCCAAATCCACACGGTAAGAGTTCCATGGAAATTCTCAGCTTGTTTATAAATAACTCACTCCAGTGGTTTCTGTTATTTAACACACACATTCAAAATTTCTTCCTGTTTGTAATCAGATTTCTACCTTCAAAAACATTTTTGAGGTGCTCCTAGTACCACAACAGGTACTTTTGGCTTTTTGAGTAGACTAAGCAAAGACAGAATTTCCTCCAGAGGCTTCAGCAGAGTTATTCTCAGTAGTTTTATACTTGTCTGGTCATTTAATTATCTTATTATTGTATCAAATATTTTCTAATTGACCAGAGGTTTTCTAGTAAAGCACATCTTTTGATGAATGGGCATAACAATTTTGTACCTAATGGGTTAGCTGTCAAACCAGAAGGTTATTAATTGTGGGAAAAGAAACTCCTACCTAAACCCCTAAAAAGACACATAAAATATATGCAACAAACAAAAGGAGGGAAACAGAACTCAAAACAGGAAGGAGATGTTGTTCAATATTTCAACAAAGGAAATGTAGGATGAAAATTGAAAACTTGCATAAGCAATAGGGACATTAAAAATGTTGTATTCTTTGCACTAGATTGTGATTTTGATAGCTGTGTTAAATAATTTCGGTGAGGCACATTAACAAACTTAAATGCTTAAAGGCAGAAACCTTTGCAAATAACTTATCTTTGACTTTGTGAAAGATGAATTAGAGAGTTATTTGGCTTTTTTTAAACACAGGAAAGCAATACCTAGGTTTTCTTCATTCCATTAATAAGACAATATTTGACCTGTACAGACATATTACCAATCCTGACACACACATCCTCCAATTCTTCAATCACAATGAGTCATGTGAAATTAACTTGGGGTTTTCATTCTTATTTAGCACACTATTGAATAGCTTCTCACAGAAAGAAAAAAAAATACATAAAAATGGGTAAATATGTAACTTCACAATATAAGTGATGTATAGATCTGTACTTTAAAATATACTGTAGTATAATCCCTTCTGACACTACTATGTGAAATACTGAACAGCAGTAAGACATACTAGGTTAAAACACCACTAGTAACAGAGTTTAGGGCCCAAGCATTTATGGCGGGTTAATATTATTAAAACCGAGAATATGGGTCTTATACTTCCTGGAACGAGAACTGCTCAAACATACAGTACAAACCAAACGTGACTCATGACATTTGAACGTCTCCTGTGGCAGCGAGCGGGGAAACACGCACGTAGCTCCCGTTCGTTATCTCTTGGCAATTTCTTATTTATTTAGCCGAATAAATACAGAATACGATGTCCTACTTCAAAAGGAAAAATATGCAATACTAGGACTAACTGATCTAGGGGATGTGCTTTCAGCAAATAGAATTTGAAACCAAGCCGCGGGCCCCAGCTCCGCGGCCTGCCGGTCCCTCAGCAAGTTTCCTTGTACCTCACTACTCCGGCACCGCCAAGGCGACAACCACCGGTTTGTGCGGCGCCCCCTTCCCTGGGCACAGCTCGTGGCAGGCGTCAGCCTCGCCTCAGCTGGGCTCTGCAGGGAGGCCGCTCTGCCGAGGGCCAGCGCGGCCCAGCCAAGCGCCCTTATCGGCGGAGCCCGGCCGGCACGGAGAGCAGCCGACACCGCGCCCCTGCTACCGCACACCTCGACTGCAAACCCCGTCCGGGGAGCATGGCCACGCTCCTCGGCCGACCACTGAGGGCGCCCCGGCCCGAACAGAAGCAGCCCGGCCCCCGGCTGTTACCCGGCTCCACACGACCTCCGTGAGAAGCCGCCGGGCCACCACCCTCCCCTGGGCGGAGGTGAGGCCCGCCCCTCCCCCACTTCAGGAGGCTCGTCCCGCCCCCCAGCCAATGAGAGGCACTGCTGGCAGCCCCGCGGCGGCGGTTGGCCAGCGCGCCAGCCGTTGGGTGCCCTGTAGCCAATCCGTGGCGCCGCCTAAGCCCCGGCTCCTCCTCCTTCCGCGGCCGCTGGGGCTGGGAGTCGCCGCAGACGCCATTTCCTCAGCGCCCCCGTAGCGGCGCGGCTGCATCAGCGCTGACGTGAGGCCGACGTGCGACTCCGCCCGGCGCAATCCCCCCCACCCCCTGTGACGGGGGCAGCACGTACAGGGCGGCGGGTGAGTGCGGGAGGGGGCGGGGACACGTGTGCGCGCAGCCCGACCCCCTGCGGGCCGGGAGCGGGGGAGCGCAGAGGGCAGCGGCTGGCCCCAGCAGCGTGGAGGGGAGGGCAGGGCAGGGAAGGAAAGGGGGGCGCTGTGCCGCTCGGCTCAGCCCCTGCCGCCGGGAGCGCGCAGGAAGGGGCGGAGGCGCGTCCCCGCCGGCGGCCGGGAGCGCGCCGCGCTCAGGCACGGCCGCGCAGGACCCGCGCTCCCGGCACGGCTCTGTCGGGCGGCCCCGAGGCGTCTCCGCAGCCCGGAAAGCAGGGCGTGGGGAGCGCCCTGCTCTGTTACAGCCCGAGAGCCGATGTGCAGGCTGTTGCTCAGGCCCTTCCTCCGGAGCGGGGCTTAGGAAGGAGACGGGCTCGGCTCGCCTGTCGGCGGTCCGGCGAGGGAGGGGACGGTGCACTGTGTCTTTCTCTTGCAGTCAGGGGGCCCTGGGACGGCAGGTCCCTGGGGCCTCCGGGGTGCTGCCCCGGCTGCCGGCAGGGTGCCCTGGCGGAGGGAAGAGCGCTGGCCGTGGGGGGTTGGCCGTGGTGCCTGCTGGCTTTTCCCCCAAGTCCGGTAGGCCAGATTACATCCTTGCCCATGGGCTTTGCCGAGCTGGGACAGGAAAATAGGTGGGAGAGTAGCACAGTGGGCGTTGTGAGTTCTACATCTTGCTTAAAGTTTGAGGGTTTTGCCTGCATCCGCCACTGCTGTGTCAGCATCTTACTTCGTGCTGAGTGGAACAGCATGACTTGCAGCAGTTAAACGATTCCAGAGGTACTCACACTTAAATGATCCTCTTACCTATTCAGGGACTGGTTGGACTCTTCTAAATGGGGACCATGTGTCTTCTTCACAGCAGACTCAGCACTGTCTTGTCCGGATTATTGAGATGCAGAGTGACGGGTAGCATGCTTGTGCTTACAGTAACAGCAGGTTGGGTTTTTCATTTTCTTTGAGGGTTTTGTTAAGATATTCTAGGACAAAAAGGATGGGGAAGAAAATGAGGAAACACATCAGAGTTTAGGAGACACAAGAAGCTTAAGTTTTCAGTATCAGCAGAATACTAACAGAAAGATTACACTTTAAGAATCTGGTCTCTTGCAGTGTTGCTCATTTTACCTGGCTGAATGCTGTGACCACTTGCCAGCTGGTGTGCTTCACAAAGCAGCGTAGTTGTCCTGGGTTTCAGCTGGGATAGAGTTAACTTTCACAAGAAGCTGGGAGGGGACACAACCAGGACAGCTGACCCAAACTACCCAAAGGGATATTCCATACCATATGACAGTATTGCTCAGCATATAAGGGGGGGAACTGGCTGGGGAGGGGGGGAAATCACTGCTTGGGGATGGGCTGGGCATTGGGTTATGGGCAGTGAGCAATTCACATTTCGTATCACCTGCTTTGTATATTCTTTTAATAGTGGTGGTGGTGTTATTTTCCTCTTTGCTGTCCTATTAAACTGTCCTCCCAACTCACGAGTTTTACCTTTTTTTTTCTTCCAGTTCTCCTCCCCATCCCATGAGGGGGGGCAAGGGGTGAGTGAGCGGCCATGTGGTGCTCAGCTGCTGGCTGGGGGTAAACCATGGCAGTCCTTTTTTGGTGCCTAGTGTGAGGCCAGAAGGGTTGAGATAACACATCTGACCAGAGCGTATTAAAATAAAGTTGTTATACGCATTTACTATATTAGTTAAACGGTTGCTGGTCACAACGGTGTTTTGTTTATTCACATGAATAAACATGTGTTTAAAATATAAATAATATAAATTGTGTTTTGTAAACCCTTACTTGCTGTATGTATTTCCTGCAGCGCTGTTTGTCACCTCTGGGAGAGGGGTCAGGATTGTCATTTTGCTGTACTGTATAATATTGACTTATGATACGGTAACATCACTGGTCATGAGGTTAAGCTGGTATTTGTATGTGACCTTGCTGTCATGCCCATACCTCAGATGACATCTCTCAGAATTGATTAATAATCACACCCAATCTATGGGGAAGATGGGAGGGATACTTTCTCCCACTCTTTCACCTCCTCTTTTTTCCTTCAGGCTGGTTTCAGCAGCTTTTGAGAATTCTGAATACCCTTGGGATGTTCAAGCCAGCATGCTCTGAGTGCTATGTTTCCTCGGTGTGTTTCAGGTCTCGTTTAGGGTTACAAAAAATTGTTTTAAGAATACCGCCCAGAGATCTGCCCTGAGGCTGGATGATCATGGGTGGCATGGCACGTGGGAGAATATGGACAGGTCTCTAGAGAACTTCTCACTTCCAGTGGTTTGGAACCTCACTCCCAAACAACTAAAGGACCCTGATAAAGTGATAGAATGTTTGAGAGGAAAATGCTGTGGCTATTCCAAGGAGACACAACCTTTGCATTGTGCTGGGTCCTGGCCACTATCTACCAAAACTACCAAACACTGTTCCTTCAGCAGCACCTTCAGGGGGAAGAAAGGGAAAACAGACCAACAGGCACTGTGGCTACTCCAGCCTCGGTGACAGGCGCTGCAGCTGAACCAAAAACCCAACCCATGCCAGTATCAGTTGCCCGTACACAGAAAAAGAAATACACAAAGAAATCAGTTCACTTAGTAAGGGATGATGTTGAACCAGGACCATCGTGAGAACAGGAGGAAGAGGCAGAAACAGAGGTGTCACCTGATCCCTGTCCCTGAGTGAGCTGTGAGATATGCAAAAATATTTCAGCTGCCATGCAGGTGAGCACATCATTACCTGGCTGCTCCAGTGCTGGGATAACGGGGCCAGTAGCCTGGAATTAGAGGATAGGGAGGTCAAGCAGCTGGGATCCCTGTCTAGGAAAGGGGACGCAAGCCCTCAGCCTCTGGAGGTGATTTCTATCAGATGTGAGGGAAAGGTATCCCTTTGGTGAAGATGTTATATGTCATCCAGGCAAGCAGACCACCATGGAGAGAGGTATCCAGTACCGGAGGGAATTAGCCATGGGGAGATGGTTTATTATGACCCGGACAACACACAGTTACCCACAGATCCAGATGAAGTCCAATGTACCTGACCCATATGGCAGAAGCTTGTACAGAGCACACCATCGTTGTACGCCAACTCACTGGCAGTAATGGACTGGAGAAGCAGAGGCACCAACGGTGGATGAAGTGGCTGGCCAGCTCTGGCAATACAAAGAAACCCCTCTCATCTTGGCTGTGGAGAAACTGTTCTGGAAGGTTCAGCAGCTCAAAGAGAGTACATCCTATTCCCCACCTGTACAGGCCAGTATCTCAGCTATTAGGACTAAGCATTCCTCTGCTCAAGTGAGAGGATGTACAGGGAGCACACCACAAGGCACCCTGTGGCTTTACCTGCATGACCACAGAGGTAACATGAGAAAGTGGGACAGAAAACCTACCTCAACCCTAGAGGCACGTGTATGTGAGTTGCAAGGAAAAACAATCACAAAAGAGGATTCTCCCAGGAAAAATGCCACTCCAGTTTCCAGCAGGCAGTTCCCCAGAGAGAGAGGAAGGCCTGGTCATACTTATCCTCTTGAAGGGACTTCTAAGTCTTTTTTGCAAGAAGCGAGTAACAAATATGATGAGCAGGATTAGAGGGGCCTTGCCTCCAGCCAGGTGGAGGAGGGGAACAACCGAGTTTATTGGACTGTGTGGATCCAATGGCCTGGCACGTCAGATCCACAGGAGTACAAGGGTCTAGTGGACACCAGTGCACAGTGTACCCTAATGCCATCAAGCTGTGGAGGGGCAGAACCCATCTGTATTTCTGGAGTGACGGGGATCCTAACAGCTAACTGTACTGGAGGCTGAAGTGAGCCTAACCAGGAATGAGTGGGAAAAGCACCCTATTGTGACTGGCCCAGAGGCTCCATGCATCCTTGACGTAGACTACCTCTGGAGAGGGTATTTCAAGGACCCAAAAGGGTACTGGTGGGCTTTTGGCATAGCTGCCTTGGAGATGGAGGAAATTGAACAGTTGTATACTTTGCCCGGTCTCTTGGAGGACTGTTGTGTTGTGGAGTTGCTCAGGGTTGAAGAACAACAGGTGCCGATCGCTACCGCTACAGTGCACCGGCAGCAATATTGCACCAACTAAGACTCCCTGATTCCCATCCATAAGCTGATTTGTTGACTGGAGAGTCAGGGAGTGATCAGCAGAACCTGCTCAGCCTTTAACAGTCCCATATGGTCAGTGCGGAAGTCCAGTGGAGAGTGGAGACTGACAGTAGACTATCGTGGCCTGAATAAAGTCATGCTGCTGATGAGTGCTGCTGTGTCAGACATGCTGGAACTTCAGTATTAACTGGAGTCAAAGACAGCCAAGTGGCATGCCACAGTCGATATTGCAAATGTGTTCTTCTTGATCCCTGTGGTGGCAGAGTGCAGGCCACAGTTTGCTTGTACCTGGAGAGGTGTCCAGTACACCTGGAATCAACTGCCCTAGGGGGGGAAACACAGCCCCACCATTTGCCATGGGCTGATCCAGACTGCACTGGAACCGGGTGAAGCCCCAGAGCACCTGCAATGCATTGCCCCATACGATGATGTCATCAACACAGCAGAAGCAGTTTCTGAGAAAGGAAAGAAAATAGTCCAAATCCTTCTGAAAGCTGGTTTTGCCATAAAACAAAGTAAGGTCAGGAGACCTGCACAGGAGAGCCATTAAAATAAAATGGCAAGAATAAATAGGAATAAAATGGCAAGATGGGCATCATCAGATGCCAATAAATGTGATCAACAAAATAACAGCTATGTCTCCACCAACTAGTAAAGAAGAAACATAAGCTTTTTTAGGCGTTATAGGTAGCTTTCTTAGATGTTATGGGTTTTTGGAGGATGCATATTTTACATTACAATCTGATTGTAAGCCCTCTCTGTTAAGTGGCCTGGAAGAAGAACAATTTCAAATGGTACCCTGTGCAACAGCCAGCCTTGGAACAAATTAAACAGGAAATAGTTCATGCAAAAGCCCTTGGGACAGTTGGGGCAGGACCAGATGTAAAAAAAAATGCACTCTACACTGCAGCCAGGGAGAATGCCAGAGACTCCAGGTAGAGCCAGAAGGCACCAGGGGAGACTCAAGGTTGACCCCATGGGTTTTGGAGTGGGGGATACAGAGGATCCGAGGCCCGCTACACTCCAGCTGAAAAAGAGATATTGGCAGCATATGAAGGGGTTCGAGCGCTTTGGAAGTGTTTGGTACTGAAGCACAGCTCCTCCTGGCACACCGACTGCTGGTGCTGGGCTGGATGTTCAAAGAGTGTGTCCCCTCTACACATCATGCAACTGATGCTACATGGAGCAAGTGGGTCGCACTGATTGCATAGTGGGCTCCAATAGGAAACCCCAGTCACCCAGGAATTCTAAAAGTGATCATGGACTGGCCAGAAGGCAAGGATTTTGGACTGTTGCCAGAGGAGGAGGTGATGCATGCTGAAGAGGCTCCACTGTATAATAAACTGCCAGAACATGAGAAGCCATATGCCCTGCTCACTGATGAGTCCTGTCGCATTGTGGGAAAGCATTGGAGGTGGAAGACTCCTGTATGGAGTCCTACGCAATGAGTTGCAGTAGCTGCTGAAGGAGAAGGTGAATTGAGCCAGTTTGCAGAGGTGAAAGCCATCCAGCTGGCTTTAGACATTGCTGAATGAGAAAGATGGCTGGTGCTCTACCTCAATACTGAATCACGGATGGTTACCAGTGCCCTGTGGGGGTAGTTACAGCAATGGAAGCAGAGCAACTGACAGTGCAAAGGAAAACCCATCTGGGCCACGTCATTGTGGCAAGATATTGCTGCCCAGCTGGAGAAGCTGGTTGTAAAAGCACTTCACATAGATTGCCACGTGCCTGAGAGTTGGGACACTGAGCAACATCGGACCGACCAGCAGTGGATCAGGCTGCTGAGATTGAAGTGGATCTGGACTGCCAGCATAAGGGTGAATTATTTATAGCTCAGTGGGCCGATGACACTTCTGGTCATTAAGGAAGGAATGCAACATATAGATGGACTTGTGATCGAGTGGTGGACTCAACATGGACACTATCGCACAGGTTATCCATGAATGTGAAACATGTACTGCAGTCAAGCAAGCCAAGTGGTTAAAGCCTCTCTGGTATGGAGGATGATGGCTGAAATGTAAATATGGGTAGGCCTGACAGATTGATTACATCACACTCCCACTAACCCACCAAGGCAAGCACCATGTACTTACAATGGTGGAAGCAACCACTGGATAGCTGGAAACATGTCCCGTGCCCCATGCTACCACCCGGAGCACTATTCTAGGCCTTGAAAAGCGAGTCCTGTGGTGACATGGCACCCCAGAAAGAATTGAATCAGACAATGGGACCCATTTCTGAAACAACCTCATAGACACCTGGGCCAAAGAGCATGGCATTGAGTGGGTGTATCACATCCCCTACCATGCATCAGCCTCTGGGAAAATCGAACATTACAATGGACTGATAAAGAATACACTGAGAGCAATGGGTGGTGGGACCTTCAAATGTTGGGATACACATTTAGCAAAGGCCACCTGGTTAGTTAACACTAGGGGATCTACCAATTGAGCTGACTCTGCCCAATGGAAACTTCTACGTACTGTGGAAGGACACCTTTTAGTGGAAGGTGTCCCTGCCTGTGGCAGGAAGGTTGGAACTAGATGATCTTTGAGATCCCTTCCAACCCAAACCATTCTATGAGATAAAGTCCTGCAGTGCACATAAATAATGTGTTGGGGAAGACAGTCTGGGTTACTTCTGCTTCAGGCAAAGGCAAACCCATCTGTGGGATTGCTTTTGCTGAAGGACTTGGGTTCACTTGGGGGGTGATGTGGGAGGATGGGGAAGTCTGATGTGTACCTCAAGGGGATTTGATTTTGGGTGAGAATAGCCAATAAATTGTATGATGTTAATTGCTAAATAACCCTGTCACTGTATGTCATCACCACTACAATTGCTATATGCCATAACAATGGTATTATGGTAAGAATCATCTAGACTAATGAACAATGAACATTGATGAAACTAAGCAAGGTGCAGAGGTGATGAAACCAGAACTGACTTCAGCAACTGGCGCCCAGCAAAGTTGTGGAAAATGACATCTTCAACCTGCAGACTTTGGGCATGGGCCGTGCCAGATACACCAGCCATGAGCTCTGGATTCAGCATGCACCATCTCTTCTGCCCTGAAAGACTGTTATGATAGATGTAGCCCAAAGTCGTGGATTAAATGAACTCAATTGACATTTTGGAGGGATGGCCTGAGACTAAAGGAATGATATCTCTGTGTGTGTGTGTATATGTGTGTGTGTGTATATATCAAAGATAGGAAAAGTGGTGGTGATTAATTGGAAACTATAGGATCTGGGCATGCTGTAATGGTACAGAATAAGTGGTGGATAATGTCCTAGTTTTTGGCTGGGATAGAGTTAATTTTCACAAGAAACTGGGAGGGGACGCAGCAGGACAGCTGAACCAAACTACCCAACAGGATATTCCATACCATATGACTGTATTGCTCAGTATATAAGAGGGGGAGCTGGCTGGGGAAGGAGGGAATTGCTACTCAGGGCCGGGCTGGGCCTTGGGTTATGGGCAGTGAGCAAATTGCATTGTGTATCACCCGTTTTGTATATTCTTTTATTAGTGGTGGTGGTGGTGGTGTTATTTTCCTCTCCCTTTGCTGTCTTACTGAACTGTCCTTGTCCCAACCCATGAGTTTTACCTTTTTTTCTTCCAATTCTC
This sequence comes from Grus americana, assembly GCF_028858705.1. Taxonomy (NCBI): domain Eukaryota; kingdom Metazoa; phylum Chordata; class Aves; order Gruiformes; family Gruidae; genus Grus; species Grus americana. Next base: position 154,258,693 of record NC_072853.1, read on the forward strand.
CTACCCATCTCACTGAGGGGAAGGGGTGAGCGAGTGGCTGTGTGGTGCTCAGCTGCCAGCTGGGACTAAATCATGACAGCAGTGAAACAGATTATAGACTTCATACTTGAAAACACAATGATCTTCTGAATCTAGTGCATTCTGAGAGTTTCCATGCTCACTATGGGGTCATCAATAAATGCAAATTAGGTGTTTGTAAATTCCCATCCTTGTTTTCTAGTAACTTCATGTGAATAAAGGCCTTCAAAGAGATTTGGAGCAAGGGCTGAAACGTATTTCTTAGCCCCTTACAATTTCCGTTGTAATAAGCCACCTTTCTAAACAGTCTCTGCTGTATAAAGTATTGTTGAAATAAAGAAGTTGTCTTTAAAATATCTCTGGGTATTTAATTAGACAGTCACACAGTTCCAGTTATGCAAAATACTGTACCACATTGCTTATGCAGTTTAATTTCACCAACAGACATTAAATATTTATAATAATATCCAGCGATGTAATTGTAAAACAAACAGCAGTGTTGGGGGGGAGTGAAAGTATTTTTATGTGCTCTTTGTTACAAATGAACACATCATGATAGGGCTGCTATGCTTCACCTTTTACCTATGGACAAAACTATAAAAAGTTTGCACCTTTAGCTGTAAATGATTTCCAATTTTCTAGGTCACCTGGGCAACGTTTTCCTTTAGCTGATGCTGTCTGTCAGTATTGTCCCATCAGGGATGCTGCTGCTATCAGCTGAAGAAGCTTTTGATGTGCACTGTATACATTTTCTTAATCAGTGTTTACCTGCTACTGACCTATTACATGGTAGTCTCAGTGACTGTAGTAAACATGTGCTAATATATATTGAAATGTTACTAGCTAGTTAACAGTTAAATGTCCTGCCAGATCCTGAAGATTTCTTTGCTATTTCATAGGAAGAAGCAGGTATCTTTGCCTACATTAAGGAAAGCCATTTTTTGCCCCCTTATTATAGGAGGGGAGAGGTGTAACTTGTTTATTAATTTAAAAGTCCAGACTAATATTAAAAAGTTATTGTCCAGTGATGATAAGCAACCAAGGTGGAAAATGTAAGAAATGAATGTATTAATACTGAATGTAAGACTAAAGCTTGTATAGAATAAATCATACAATGACAAAAACCACTATATGATTTTAAACAGGACCTAAGATCATATACTTTAAAACTGTTTGGTTTTCCTTTAAAATAGGAGGAAGGTAATTTAAACTTTAAAGTGTGATGTGTACTACTACTGATATATTTTTATACAGGATTTTAAGTGCTTGCCAAAAGATGTTTCTTTTTTCTTTCTTTGAAACTTAAAAGCAATAAATATGTCAGAATTTGCTTGCAGTGTAGACTGATTGAGTATGATACATGTGGAAACTGTTTATGTTGGTAGTTTCTGGATTGGATTAATAACTGTTTCTGACCACAGTCCATATTACTGATGTGTTAGAAAGAAACATAGTTATGATCTTGCTCTGTATTTTTCTGTACGTTTATTAAAACCAGTTTGATGGATTCACGGTAAAATGCTATGTGAGATAATACAGGAAATGCAAAACCTGTACAGCTCAGGCTACAGGAACCTGAGAGTTGATGAGAGTGCACTAAACACAGTGATAACCTGGACTGGTCTGAAATTCAGGAGTTTCTTAGCAGGCATAGTCTTGAGTGGTGCACAAGCCCATGTGAAGTGATGTGGCCCTGTGTGGCTGTACCATGTCTAACCCTGTGGGCTCAGATGGCTGCAACTGACCTTCACCTGCAAGTTTAGTGATCCCCTACGGTTATGTCTACTGAAGATTTGTAATCTTGTAACATGTCTGAATTATGATACTAATGTGCTACATTTTGTCTTTAGTCATCTTTCTCATTGAAGTTTTATGCCAAGATAACTAGTGTATCTTTTAAAATTACTTATGCCCTTTGTTATTTTTGTTAAGTCTTTATATTTGGATGGCATTTTTAGTCAAGTCTCTGTTTACAAACCTACTACAATTACCACATTGTCCAAAAAAGAAAAAGTGGATTTTAGCTTATCTAGAAAGACTATTTTGCTGTGTTCTAAGGTAACATTTGCATTTGTCAGTTATACTTAAAAGCAGTATACAAATTTTCAGATTTTACTCCACCTAGCTAAAGATTTAAAATAGGCACTAATTTGTGTTGAGTCAGAATATGCACAATTATAGATGGAAAAATCTATTTAAATTCTTGAGGTTTTCATGTATGTCATAAATCTTAATTATATTTGTCATTTCATAGGCATGTATAATACTTGCTGTTGTTTTTCTAATTTATTTTTTAGATTATGTTACAGTCCTTTCTCCGTACTGTATTTTGTAAAATACTAAAAATAACTTTTTGTTAGATTTTCTGCTGCACTGGTGCTCTTTTCATAGGTATTTGCTAACTCAGTTACTGGAGCACATCAGATGAAAAGACTTTGTGAGAAAAATCCTGGTAATCAAAGTAGTAAAATGAAATAATTTTTTATAGTGTTCTGCAATCAGTGAGGAATTAAGCCAAAATTTAGAAACTAAGCCCTATTTTTTACAACATGAAGAATGGCTCTTTCCAGGTAAAATTTCTATGGAAAACATTCAGTGGGAATGAAAGTACTTGTTTTTTTCCCAGCAGTAGGTTATCTGTGACAGATGGCTTTGGATAAGAAAATACTTCAGGTCCTCTATAAAGTGAATTAGTTCTGACTATATTCCCATCTTTAGGAAGAGATTGAAATG